>NC_057348.1:102555491-102855491 GCF_016509475.1 Prionailurus bengalensis
CCTGAGTTCCAGCCCTGCACTGGGCTCTGTGCTGACAGCGGGGAGCCTGCTTTAGATTCTGTCTCTCCCCCTTTCTCTGCCCCTCCCTGACTTATGTTCTCTCTGTCTCTCTCTCTCAAAATAAACATTTAAAGAGAATAAAAGTAATTACAAACATTAATTATGGTTCCTTAACTTTTCTTTGGTAACCACCCTCATATATAAATACCCTCCAAGCACATAAATGTATGGCATACCCAAATCTCTAATGAAATGCTTAACTATCTTCCAAGAGAAATGAACTTCTAACCTAGAAAGCTCCTGAGTATGTAAGTGGCAATGCCTATATGTGATCATCAAGTAACTATTTAAATAGAGGTGCCAACATCAAGCAAACATTAACTTCACAATAACTGAAATTAAATTGACTATTGACGACCTAAAACATTAAAATGGCTCACTTTTTGATATGCTAATGTTAACATATCAAAATAGCCAATAGATAGTAGTTTGTGACTGTAGGATTCTGAAAGTACTGACACATGATTTTTAAAGGGGATATTATATGCAGAAAACAAGATCACCAAATAAATGAACAGTTTCTGGGGTTTCTGAAGTGTGCAAGCTACTTGACAGAGATCCTTTGACAAAGTACATCTATCACTGTACATGTAAATGATGACAGGTTAATGCAGAAGGAAGGTTGGAAATAGGTTAAAGAGGGAAACAAAGTTAAAGCTCTAGGAACAAACAATTTTTTTCTTTGATTTTCTTATTAAAGAGACTCTGGGAACTTCAAGAAACTAATCAAAGAAACAACTAATAGTTATAAAAGCAGAACTAAAGGGGTAATGTTCTGAAGACATGTGTATAAATCATGCCAGAAGTACTGTTTTTTTCTTTGAATTCATTAAGTCCTAGGATCAGTCCTGGAGATGAGCTCTCTTGGATGGCAAAGCATCTAATGAATGAAAAAGTAGGCACTTGAATGGGACTAAGTGCCTTTGTCCAAAGCTCCAGTCACTGAAGGACAGGTCAGAATATTATTGCATGTTTGCATATTTGTAAAAGGCCACAAAGAGTTTGGTTTTTTCAAACACAGAGATTTAAATTTACTGTTTTAAAGTAGGAAAAGCAGAGGCACTAACGCTACAATGGAACACTATTTGGGAAAAGAGTTGCTACTATTATTTTCATGGTTCTGTGTTTCCTCAAACCATCTAATGATGACTGATTATGAGACACTCAGCATAATGCAAAATCTAACATGATTAAAATTCTTATTTATGAAAAGTGATGGCATGTCATTGGCATTTTTAGATAAGCTTTAATGAATAGTCATAAATATTTTTCTTCAAATAAAATAGTTATGATTATTTCAGGTAAATGATCTATCACAGATCAGTAAAAGCAGAAACTACTATTCTGGAAGGGCTCTGTTTGAATTATAAAGACAACATCTATAAATGGCTATAGTTTTGACTAGATTCTACAATGAAAAATGTTGGCATAGACTATCTCACTAGAGAGATAAAATTAATCAGGAAAACTGGTTTCGAAAAGTCTTGGATATTTTTGACATTCAAGTACGTTTTCGTTCGGTAAACGCTTATTTTTTCATGCATTGATTCCATGATGCGAAAGTCCCTAGTGGTTCAGTGGCAGGTAGACCTATTAAAATCTAAAAAGGATGGCTCCCTTGCATTTCTTTATAGAGAATAAGACAAAAAGAAGAAGACAATGAATACTAAAAGTTGAAAACTGGGAAAGGCGAATTTTAGATATTTTAAGTATTTAGGTCAGTTTGTTAGAGTATCTTTAGAGACTTTTTTTTAAGTTTATTTATATATTTTGAGAGGGGAAGAGTGTGTGAGCAGAGGAGGGTCAGAGAGAGAGGGAGACAGAGAATCCCAAGCAGGCTCCACACTTTCGAACTCAAGGAACAATTAGATCATGACCTGAGTGGAAATCAAGAATCAGTCACTTAACTAAGACACCCAGGTGCTCCCTACAGACTTTTTTTGTTTACTATTTCATCAATAAAATAAAGTGATTGCAATTCATAAATATGATATCTTAGTGAAAGCCTACTCATACTCTTTTTCTTGGATTTCCTAGGAAGTACAAAAAAATTAGGAAATAATGAATCCATGCCCAAAGGATATCATCATCCTTTTGTTACAAAATTAGTATAGAAGAGGCTTTAATTTCCAATCCAGAAACACTTAGAAACTCTTAATAGATGCTTAGGATACTGGACAAATTGTTATTCAAACAGCAGATTCTTAATTTCCTTGTATAATAATGCATTGAAAACAGGATAAATTCATCAGAAATATACAAACAAAAAATCCATAAAAAATAAGTTTCTTTTAGTTAGGTATATACTAAGTTGAAAGGATCTTGATCATTTTTCCTTAAAACTCGAGTTTTAATTGCCTTATCCCCAGGGCAGCCATAAACTTGAGAAGTAACAATTTATATGGATTTTATGAGCCTGTTTACTCTGTTATTCATGAAAAAAAGTCACTTTGGCAACTGCTGTGCCTCATGTTACTTATACTACTTATGAATTAACTAGTATATTCTTAAAGAAACAAAAAGAGCTTGTGTTAAGAAAGCAGTATATTAGCAACATATGTTTGAAATCCATATCATCTCACAATTATTTTAACAGTTAATTTAGATAAATACTTTCTGCTAAAGGACATTTGAGAGAAGGTTGTGGTCCATGGGAAGCTCATATGCTCTAATTTGATTTGCTTGCCCAGTCAACATTTATAGAACGTTCAACCCATAATAGAATAGGTACTGGCTTACAAAAGATTAAAAACAGCTGTTCCCACCTGAAACGATTGCCTTTCATTCTAAAGGAAACATTTCAAATCATTCTCCAGCTGAGAATAATAGTGACTTTTTTTTTAAATTCCTGAAAATCTACAACTTCCTATTGAGTAAAGTTACAAATCAGATTTATGTTCCAAGTTAAAGATGAAATTGGATTTAAATCACAAATACAGAATAAAACTTTCTCTAAACATTAGCCATGTGCAATATATATACATATGTGTGTATATATATGTATATGTGTATATATATATATATATATGTATGTATAACTATGTATATATATATGATTTACCATGTCACAAGCTGGTGATAATTTTTTCAAACTAATTGTTGACCCTTTGATTCTAGTAACATTTGTTGGGCATTGCAAAAACTGCAAAAAGGTTTTTTTTTGGCTTCTGACATGACAAAGTTTGAGCAATATACAATTGTACAAAGATCATGATAATGCAACATGATCTTTGCTTGAGAGAAAAAACTACGTTTAAATTCTGGATCTGCTGCCTCCAGCTATTTGAACTGGGGCGGGGGGTGGCACTTCAGTTACTTAAGACTTTCTTCATATTTATAGTGATAATGATAATAAATGAATCATTGTCTTACAGTCTTATGGTCACTGTAAGGACTAAATAACGATAACATGTAATATAGTGAAGTAGCAATTAAAATTGTATTATTATTGATACTTAAAAGTCCACCAGAATGGGTAAGCACCCAGAGAACAGGGATAGTAGCCCAATGTTACTGAGAGTGTGGTCCAGAGGCCAACAATATCAGTATTTCTTGGTCCATGCTCCAGACTCATTGGTGCAGAATTTCTGTATGAGACGCAGGAATCTGTGTTTGAACATGGTTGCTATTTAATTTTATGCATGCTAAATTTTGAAAAGCACTGCTCTAGTCTGCTCTCAGGTTTATTTCCAGTGTTCAGAACTAACAATAAATAATTGCTCAATTAATATTTGTTTAAATATTTTAATTTTTTTTTCCTTAAGCCATCTTTTTTGATTCTTTCCCAATGCTTTTGGGAAGCACCCTCTGATGAGAGTTGGCAATTTTGTTTCCTTTGGCCAAAAAGAAAAAAGAAGAAGAAGAAGAAGAAGAAGAAGAAGAAGAAGAAGAAGGAGGAGGAGGAGGAGGAGGAGGAACCAAAATTATATTTGCAGATATTTTGCATAGTTGGAAATTCCCTTTGGGATGACAGTCATAGTGGTGTCTGCATCATAGGGCGGTTGTGAAGATACTGGGAAATTTATATAAAGCATTCAGCAAAATTCCTGCTATTATATTGTGGGCACACAAAAATAACACCTCATCATGGTTTGTTGGTCTTTTTTTCCTAACTGAGCTAAAAAAACTAAATTTTATTAGGAAAATACATGTATAGAAACTGAACAAAAGGAATTCATTTTACAAGAATGAAATAGAATTATTTCCTTTCTTTATTATTCCTTTGAATTCTCCTTTTCGATTGAACATACAGTATTGATCATGATTTTAAAAACCTCCTTACTATATTAAATGATAGGACAGTCTGAGCTGTATTTAACACTTTTATTATACCATAGGAGAGGGTTAAAAATAAGGAACAGTAACTTCAGCAAACTACTAAAATCATATGACTTCACTCATATGAGGACTTTAAGAGACAAAACAGATGAACATAAGGGAAGGGAAATAAAAATAATATAAAAAAAGGGAGGGGGACAAAACAGAAGAAGACTCATAAATATGGAGAACAAACTGAGGGTTACGGGAGGGGTTGTGGGGGGGGTGGTCTAAACAGGTAAGGGGCACTAAGGAATCTACTCCTGAAATCATTGTTGCACTATATGCTAACTAATTTGGATGTAAATTTTAAAAAATAAAAAAATAAAGCAAGTTAAAATTAAAAAAAAAAGACATTCATCTGAATATTTTCAATACTCTGTAAAGGACATTTTAAAATATGGGATGAATATGTATGTGTGTACATGTATGTATATCCATATTATCACACTACCCACAAATGTGTACTGGTACAATTTAAATACCAGAAACAGCACTGCTACTGGTGATGGGATTTGTCAAAATGGTTGACCTGTCCATGGGAGAGCACCAAAAAATCAAGCACAACTTCTGATGTACTCAGCAGTTACATTCCCGAAATTCTCAGAATATATTAAAACTGGGCCCCCAAAAAGGTTTTGTTTCATACGTTGCACAGGGGGGTTGTGGGAAGGGGGATGGGCTAAATGGGTAAGGGGCATTAAGGAATCTACTCCTGAAATCATTGTTTCACTATATGCTAATTAATTTGGATGTAAATTTTAAAAAATAAAAACTAAATTAAAAAAAAAGAAATGGAATCTTTGGAAAGGAAAGTCTTAGGAAGTTTAAATGAAATAATAATCATGAAAATGAAGAGTACGTTACCCATTCTGTAAATATTTGATTCTCTCAACTAATTATGTCTCTAATGAAATACATGTTCATTAGCAAAGCATTAAGACTTGGAGTTTGTTTTGGTCATCAGTAAGGTATAGATGCCATGCATTTGATGACTTCCTACTGAAATAAGAAATAGGATAATGTGCAGTTATGTCTGCAGTTACAAAAATGGCGAGAAGCTTCTTGTAGCTTAAAAGGTTTTCCCCTGTAAAATATACTTCTAAAAGCTTCAAAGAATGTTAAAGATTTTCAAATAAGCTATAAATGGACATCTGCAGTCTATGCTGTACTTCAATAAGATGAGAATGGTTGTCATGTCAAATCTCTACAGGCTGTCTTTGCTCATGTTTTCCTGGTTGAGAAAATCCACTCAAGCAGAATGAAACCTAACCTTTAATATTACATTCTGTAGAACAGGCCCCAGTGACACGTAAGAGGATCTTATCACTGGATCTCAATGGATTTGGTTTAAAACAGCTTCTTTTCTGCAAGACAGATATCAGATGGGAGTTCTCTTCAAGAGAAAGAGCCCATTTCCTCTTCGTAGTACGATCTGAGAAATGAAAAGTTGTTCAAAAATAATCACAAAAAAGTAGATAAGGATATTAGCATCACAAAATACTTCATGCAATATGCAAGGCCCAAAAATCTGTATTGATCTGTGAACAAAATATATATTTGAAGATGTCCTACTCTATTTCAGGTTGTAACTAGTAAGCTATAAAACTCGCAAGCCACCAAAAGTTTATAAATCTAGTGTAAATGCAATGTACATATGTATAGAAAATTCAATGAGCTGAATGGTTAAAATTAAGTATTGTAAAATTAAACTAAGGCTGACCTCAAACATAGCAAAGTATATTTAAATTGATAATGAGTTAAATTTATTAATATTATTTCTATTCACTTATTAGTCATATGCTTTCTACTTTAATTCCCCTGCAAATCAAGGTGGAAGTTGTTAAGTTCTGAGAGAAAATATAATTTCTTCTTTGACCAAAAAAAATAGATGTAAACTTGGTATTAAATCAAAGTTTTAGAACTTTAATAAAAAATTATTGACTATGTACTACAGTAATGTCTCACCAAAATATGTAAATTTAAGCAGAAATTATTTTGGCTATTATTAACATTAATTAAAAATATCATCTTCTTAAAATGTGGAGTTTTGTATTTGGAGATATCATGCTATAACAATTAAAATAGATCTTTGGGGATAAGATCTCTCTTTTGAGGGGCACCATATCTTCATAGAGAAATAACATGGAGATATAATTAAACTGTTATTTTGATGCCTGTAGACTTGAAAAACAAGGAAATTAAATTTTATAACTTACTTTGGTTCTTGAATGCACTGTCAATATTAAATGCATGAATAGGATATCTCGAAACTTAATTTTTAAAAATTTTTTATTTATTTGTGGGGGAGGACAGAGTGTGAGCACGGGAAGGGCAGAGAGAAAGGGAGACACAGATTCTGAAGCACGCTCCAGCCTCTGAGCTGTCCGCACAGAGCCCAATGCAGGCTTGAACCCATGAACCACAAGATCATGACCTGAGCTGAAGCGAGATGCTTAACTGACTGAGCTACCCAGGTACCCCGGATATTTCAAAACTTTTAAAAAGTTTAACAAATATTTACTTATATAGAACTTTATATAGAACTTTAAGCACCTTGAAAATATTAGATAATTTAATCCTGAAAATAACTATAAAAATAGATGTTACCGCAATCTCCATTTTTGCTTAAGGGAGCAGCAGCACTGAGTGGCTAACTAACCTGCCCTAGGTCCAAAGTTAAGTTGCTGGTGTGAATCCATGCAATGTGCCACCAGGGTGTGTGCCTTTAACCACCATGATAGCTGCTACCTCAGTGTGGCCTCAGGCAGCAATTCGTTTGTTAAAATTAACTTTTCTTAAAGAATACACTTTACTTGAATAAGGTAAAATTTAGGGATTTTCAGAAATATTTGTCCAGTTGACAAATTTTATTCTTCAAAAGCAGCATATTATCTGTCCTGTCCTAAACTCAGGGTTAAAATGAGCATGTTGGTAACAATTAAAAATAAAGTTTATAGAAAGAGGAAGTAAAAGTTTGATCGATACTGAAACCAAGGAATACTTTCCCCATACAGAATACAGGTCCCAGGTTTCATGGGTTCTAATTTCATATTTGTGACTGAAATATGAATTTTGAAGTAAAAATCTATGTGGAGTTTGACCCACACTGTAATATAAAACCTTATTTACATGTATATACTTTTTAAATGTTCTTTTTAAAGACTGGTAACTGATCATGATGGATACTGGTAGAGGCCTGAATTCTTGTTTGTGTGAGGCAAAAGAATGAGGCTTCTCCTTCTGACAAGAATATCTGAGAAGAGTTTTAATTAAACACTTATTTTGGGACAGAGGAATTTTGTATCTATTATTTAATTTTTGTGAATCCTCTAAAAAGAAGTGTAGGGCTGAGGTCACATGTCAGGGAGAACATAGAAAAGGGCTGTTCTGGGGCGCCTGGGTGGCGCAGTCGGTTAAGCGTCCGACTTCAGCCAGGTCACGATCTCGCGGTCCGTGAGTTCGAGCCCCGCTCAGGCTCTGGGCTGATGGCTCGGAGCCTGGAGCCTGTTTCCGATTCTGTGTCTCCCTCTCTCTCTGCCCCTCCCCCGTTCATGCTCTGTCTCTCTCTGTCCCAAAAATAAATAAACGTTGAAAAAAAATTAAAAAAAAAAAAAAAAGAAAAGGGCTGTTCAACTCAGTTTTTCACTGGGCAGCACGAGGGGGTGAAGTGGGTGAGGTGAGGGACTGTGATGAGGTGCATTCATGGCCCGGCTGCTGCTCCCCTCTGGGTGGTCACTGCATTGCATCAATGGGATCACGGAATTGGCAGAGATTCAGATTTCAAGAGAAGTGTATGACTTCTGAGAATAGGTCATAAAATGTCATAAAAGTCATTGAGGTTTTTCCTCTTTGCTCTTCCTCTCATTTGCTCTGGAGGAAATCTGCTGTCATGTCATAGGAAGAGCTCCCTGTGGCAAGAACTGAGACCTCCTGCCCAAAGCCACTGAAATGAGCCATCTTGGAAGGGGATCCTCCAACACCAGTCAAGCCTTCGCATGACTGCAGCCATGGTCTATACATCTACATGACTTTAACCTCAGGAGCAAGCCTGAGTCAGAAGCACTCAATTCCCAAATTCCTGAGCCACAGAAAATGTGAGATAATAAACGTTTATTGTTTTGAGAAGAAAAAAAAATTTCAAAAGAGGTTGAAAGGCCAAGTTGTATCAAAAATAACACAAATTTTAAATGCGGTTACAGGCCAGTTTGTGACTTCATGTAAAATAAGACCTTTAAAAATCCTTTGTTGGGTGTTTGATGTGTACATATAATTAAGGGCGAGTAGAGGAGGAAACCTAGGAGAATAAACATCACCGATGAGAGAAGTAAAAGGATAACAAAGAAGAGTAGTACCTTGAGAGTAAGGAGAAGGAATATTTCTAAGCAGGGCCAGGTTGCTACACAAAAGCAATAAAGAGACCTTATAGATTCATTTCACAATGTCAAATTACTAGATTTGAAGATTAGAAAGTTTCCAATAGCCATACATATTCGGCAGAGAAATGAAAACAACAGCAACATTGCGAAACCAAACTTCTTAAACCTACAGTATATAAACAACCTGAAATTATATGCAAGGTAGATAGTTTATTGAGTGATAAATAAAGACTGAAATAATATCCCCAAGAGCAAGGTAGATGCTTGCTTGAGGAAAAATTTCCTATGCTTATAAGTAATTTGGAAGGAGCCAGAGAAAAGAAAGGGACTGGCAATAAAAGAGGGGGATTAATTTATGGAGAAATAGTCTTGGGAGATACAGAGAATGAGATCTTGATCACAGAAAGTGAGATAGCTTTGGAAACACACCAGAGAAGGTAATAAGTTTGACACATGATATTCTTTTCTGCTTTACTGCTAACTTCCTGAGGCAGGGTCCATGTCTCTCTTATTTGCTCCACACCATACTCTCAAGTGGGAGGCACAGAGATAGATCCAGGATTAAACGTTGGTGGGAATGGTTACTTGGATTTGTTTAAGGTCACTTAAAAGTTTGCAACTGAAACAGCAAACAAGCAGTGCAAGGATAAGACTATTAAGGGGGTGGACACTACTTCCCAATGCCTCTGTTACACAAATTCATATAATCAGTCCATTTCCAAAGTTTCCTCAATTTGTCTTTTTAGCATAAGAAACTTGCCAGGTTATAATAGCTCCAATCTGCAAGATCACTGCATTTTCTTAAGTTTATTCATTTATTTTGAAAGAGATACAGACAGCACAAGTAGGGGAGAGGCAGAGAGAGAGAAGGAGACAGAGAATCCCAAGCAGGCTCCACACTGGCAGCATGCGAGGCTTGAACTCATGAAACCGTGAGATCATGACGTGAGCTGAAAGCAAGAGTCAGAGGCTTAACTGAGCCACCCAGCTGCCTCGCCCCCCTTTTTTTAAAATAAAGTAGGCTGTGGGCAGGGTAAAAAGTAAGTACATAGGTGGCATGATGTGTCAGCAACAAGAAACAACTCTTACTATGTAAATAAATGCGCAATGAACCACGGTTATATATTTTTGAGGGTTTTTCTTGTGTGTTATTGGGCTTATTCTACATTTGGGACTAATGCACTTTTGAAAAAAAAGATATAGTGAAGGGTTTTGAAGGTTCAGTTGAGATTGGAAGTCATCTATTTAGAAGTATCAATCAGGAGGGTGTTCTTTCCTCTGCCAATGCTGACATTAGGCCTAGGATTTAACAAAGCAGATGATATGAATTAAAATTTGGTGAGAATACAGTTATAATAGCTAAGTAACTAGTGAGAAGAAAGTAAAATTCAGAGCAGGCTGATGGATTTGAAAAATAAGAAGCAGTCAAAGAAATTTATGTTGAGAAAAACAGAAAAACAAGTTCAGGGGCACCTGGGTGGCTCAGTTGGTTGAGCCTGCAGCTCTTGATTTCAGTTCAGGTAATGATTGCACAGCTTGTTGGTTCAAGCCCCATGTCAGGCTCCATACTAACAGAGTAGAGCCTGCTTGGAATTCTCTCTCCTCTCCTCCTCTCCTCCTCTCCTCCTCTCCTCCTCTCCTCCTCTCTTCCTCTCTTCCTCTCCTCCTCCTCCTCCTCCTCCTCCTCCTCCTCCTCCTCCTCTTCTCTCTCTTTCTCTTTCTCTCTCTCTCAAAATGAATAACCTTTAAAAACTTTTGGGAAAAAAAAAGAAAGAAAAATAAGTTCAGTAGGTGCCATTGACAGAAAGGATATTCCCATCAGACACCAAACTCAGAAAGTGACATTGCTAATGGATCATATCCAGGCAGTGTACTAAAGACCATAAGTGGATTGGATTTTCCTTGTACTCCATAAATAGTCTAATCACGTAGTTATTGTTCTCATCTTATGGTTGGGGTAATGGAAGATGGAAGAATTTAAGTAACTTACAAAATAGCACATAGTAAGAAAAGTGTCAGAGCATGGATTAAATACTAGGCCATCTAGATTTTTAAACTCTTAATCACTTTAATACTATCATCTGAATTAAAATGTTTTTGTTTGACAAGAGGCAGCCACCGTAGAGGATCACTAGGGTGGAGTGTAGAAATGATCTTTGTAGATGAATGCATCAAGGTTGAGACTATCCATGTTGAACATGAGTAGTGACCAGAATGATGGCAAATGATATTATAAAGAAGACAATAGTGAGTTACATGCCTAGATACAGAGAATATGAACAGTGCTGAAATTTACAAACATTCATAAAGAGAGGTAAAAGAGAATAGAATAATTGGAAAGTAAAGCCTTCAGAGAAGAAATTTGGTTTTAAAACAATAGTTTCAGAGAGTTAAATAGCAAACCAGACTCAATGTGAACATTTCATTCTACTTAACATGTTTGTATGATGAAGACTTGTAATGCATTAGTTATCTATTGTTGTGTAACTGCCACAAACCTGGCAGCTTAAGTGAAAAGCACACATTTATTTTCTCAAAGTTTTTTGTGTTTTGTTGTTGTTGTTGTTGTTTTATCTAGGCTTAGTTTTGCTGGGTCTGTTTCAAGGTGTCCCACAATGCTGCCATCAAGATGCTGGTCAGGGCTGAGATCTCATCTGAAATGTCAAATGAGGAAAGATCTATTTCGAAGGTCACATGGTTGTTGGCAGGATTCAGTTATTTACTCGTTGTCAGACTAATGGTTTCCTCTTTTTGCTGGCTGTCAGTGTGCCTCTCTATAGAGAAGCTCACAACATGGCAGCTTGCTTCATAAAAGCCAGTAGGATACAGAATTTGTTAGCAAGATGGAAGTCAGAATCCTATATAATCCATTTATGTACATAATATCACATCATCTTTGCTATATTCTGTTAGAAAGAGGTCACCCGTCCAGCCTACACTCAAGGAGAGTGGATTATATGAGAGTATGAATACAGATATCGGGTTTGTTGAGGACCATCTACCACATCTTTCTAATAATAATCCCCCATTTTAAATGACCTATTTTCTGCTTGCAGTAGGATGAAGAGGAGGGTAGGGAATGACTTTATAGACAGATAAGCCCTATCTGCAAAAGGAAGGTCACAAAATATGACTTCATGACTCCCAGCTAATGATTGTTGCCTCCCCTCAAATCCCACACATTTGTAGAAATGAAGGCTATTCTCTCAGGGAAATCTTACTTCTTGCTAACTTGATTCTTGGTTTGCCTTGTAATTTATTTCCTACTCTATTATTGATAAACTGTTTCATTCTCCCCTTTACTATGAGAAATTTTAATCCCAGATCAAAAACCTACTAGTTCCTTGGGAAATCACTTTTGATTCACAGTTCACATTACTGATTTCATCGATAATTATAACAACTCCAGAAATAGGGAAAATTCTCAAAAAGAAATTATCTAGCAAGTGTTCATTATGTCAAAATGCCTTAGATAAAGAACGTATTTTGTGTTGTATTGGAATAGCCACAAAAAGCAAGAGCTATGAGTCCCAGTAGGTATAAGGTTTAATATGCTATGGTGAAAAAAAAAAAAAGTACAGGTTTTAATACTTGACAGCATCTAAGACCTTACACAGTTACCAATAATTTTACTAGAGGAGAATTTTCTGTGAAGCTAATGAAGCTTAAGTTCCAAGAACCTTCACTGGGGAATGGCCTCCTCTAGGGCTAGGGTAAACTACTCCAGAGACATGGCGGGGTGGAGGGGTGGAGATGCGGGAGTGGTGCAGGGGACAGCAGAAAGCAAAAGCCCAAGCTCTGTGCCAAAGATACAGAATGCTACCCTACCCTAGGTGTCACTTTCTGCACCCTGGTGATGATCTTAAGGCTGCCATCCAGTATCTCCTTCTCCACCTGTCCCTACCAATTATCTGTCTTTGTGGATCCTGAAGGGTCACAGTTGGGATCCACCTTGGATCCCATGGAGAGGGATGTGAGCAAGAGAAATCACTGTGCTAAGGCTCCATGTGAAGTGGCCTGGAAGGATCAACCCAGTGGTGGCAAGAATGGGGTTGTGTTGGGGAATGGGGCAGTAGGGAATGGTCAAGACAAACAAACTCCTCTGTTAAGGACCACTAGAAACCACATCCACAAAACTTAATATTTTTTTTAAATAAACCACACTTGACTGAGTCAACTTTCAATTGTGTCTACAGAAAATATTTAAAAATTGATGCATATGAAGAGACAGAGGGCATACAACCAAAGAGTGCAGATGTGTTAGACAGCTAATTAATATTAATAACAATACATTATATTTTGAATGTTGCAATGTTTGTGATATTGCCAGTTTATATTTTAATTTGTTGGGATTTATAATCTCAAACAAAGTAGTGTTTACATTCATATCTTGTTCTCTATTTGTAGACTTGTAATTTTTTTCTGCAAAGAGTCTCCTGAACAATATAAGCTTCTGCTCACAGAAAACCTGGATCTACCCTGAAAACAGGGAAGTCTTTCATCACTGTGTTTGTGTGTCTCTGTGTGTGCTGTGTATACATGTATGCATAAGTTGAGCCATTCATTCCTAGTAAAAATCATTTTATGATTTTGCTTCTTTGTCTCCTCTAATAGAATTATCATTCTGCCCATAGTTTCTGAATGAATATGCTCCCCTGAAGAACTGGAGTAGGTCTTAGATGCCTGGATTAGATTTATTAATTCACAAAGATTTTCAAGATAATACCTAGTCAGGAGGCTTATTTTTAAAACCTGTAAATGAGAAAGGAAAAATTGGCTTGTCATCCAAGTATAGGAGAAAATTAAGAGGTTCTCTTTTTCTTAGTAGGGATTTAGAGAACGTCTCCATAATCCCACTAGCATGGATCGCAAATGTAATCACCAATGAGAAAAAGGTTAAAGTCTCTGAAATGTTGGGCTATGCTGCTTTGGCAAACAAAGGCCTCATTATTCAGAGAGCAGAATGTGGCTTCTGGGTTTCTGTAAAATGGTGGCAGAGAAGCATTCTTACACTGGGGTCAAACTAGCATCAGTACTGCATAGCCAAAAAACCCCACAAACTACGATAGATATTGCCTTCAGAGAAAAGACTAAAATGTTCCTTCACATTCCTACTGGATATCTTACCTTACTTGATTCTGGCAGCCACTTCCAGCCAGGCTCACGGAGGTATAATTGATGTCTAGGGTGTGGGTGGAACATAAGGTCTCCCTTAGTAAAATATGTTGTTTATAGTGCTCAAGAGAAACACCTTCATAATTCATTAGGCACTTCTGAGAATGGAAGCCATTAAGTTAGTCACAAAAGAGGACTCATGCAATCAAATGAGTTTGTTTTAACTATGTTTTTTTCTCCTCCTTCCAAGACTGGGGGCTGAAATTTCTAGAATGTCTGAAACATAAATATGTAACAGGAGAAGAGGTGCATGTAAGATTAGTTAAAAAATAAGCAAAGTAAAATAAATACTACCATTACTACCATTAATTCTGATTTTGCTCTGATTTGGAAATGGTGGCTGGTACTTCAACAACAAAATCGAATTTTCTAGTCTGGAAATTACAGGCGTTGAGCCTTAGATATAATGAGTCTTTGAGTCAATGCTGCACTTCTATGTTCTTAATAATCTACTTATAAGGCCCACTTAAGTTTCTCGAGAGTATGGTAGGTATTTCAAATTTTCATTCTTACCAAAAATCCCAGAAAAGTGTTGGGCGTATCTCCCTTAGATTTAACATTTTACTTTCACTTCACTTTCATTTAGAATACTGTTGATAGTTTTCTTACATAAGAGCCAAAAGATGAAAACTTTTGGAAAATAAAGATTCAGAAGGCAAATAGTAAAAGGCCAGTTTATTATGCGTCTTAGCTGACATCTTAAAGGTTCAAAAGACTATTAACCACCTCCCAGGGATGATGCCACTAGACTAAAAGACAGTGGCTTACTGAGCTCAGCATCACACTGGTGACTGCATTGGAGGCGCTGCAATCCAGGAACGGGCAAGTCACCTACCTACCTGCTTGATGACTGCTCCCCCATCTGCAAAGTGAGGTCAATACTGCTGCAAACTGAGAGGTGAATCTATTAAATGTGATTGTAAAGCTCCTTGGAAATATAAAGGTAATATGTAAATGCTGAAAGGCACAGGTGGTACACTAATGAATGCATATCATTTTTGAGTTGAAGGGGAAAGTATTTTAACCAAACAGGTGACTGAATGGATTGAGCTCACCGCAGTAGGGTCTCAGCCATTAAACTGAACTGGAAATAGAAGAAAACCAAGAGTAAAAAGAAGGGAGAGGGAAGAAAGGGGAAGAGAGAGAGAGTTAGGGGTGATACCTAAGAATTGCGTACAAAACATGCTGAATACACTAATGAGTCATATTGCTTTACACACACCCCCCTTTTTTACTTTCTTATGATGCTTATTTTTATTAACCATAATAGAAACCTACAAATTTTCTCACCTCCAAAATATTGTCTTCTAGAAAAACTTATATTTTTAATTCATCTCTTTGTGATCACTCCATTTAAGAATCTGCTTGGTGTGCCCAGATGGCTCGGTTGGTTGAACGTCCAACTCTTGATTTTGGCTTGGGTCATGAACCAGGGTCGTGAGATCAAGCCCCAGGTCGCGCTCTGTGCTAACAGCATGGAGCCTGCTTGAGATTCTCTTTCTCTCTCTCTGTCACTCCCCCCCATGCACTCTCTTTCTCTCTCAAAATAGATAAATAAACTTAAAAAAAATAAATTCTAACCTAGATAGACATATGTATAAAAAATCTAAATGATACTGATTCCAACTTTAGTGATATGTTGCTTGACATTATGCTTAAGTTAAAACATGCATATTATATTTTGTGTAAGAAATAAAGGAAAATAAGAACATGGGAGTGTATTTGCTTAGTTTGTTTATATAAAAAAATGGATAAACTAGAAACTAATTAAATGCTGATTTAAAAGGGATTAGTGAGAACTAGATGAAGGGCGTAGGGATATAACAAGGCTTTTCTGCATAGACCTTTTAATATAATTTTGTCTGTTGAACCATTAATTAATAAATAAAAAAAAAAGAAAAGACATTAAATACAAACAGAAACAAATGAATTGTTCATCAAAATGACAAAATAATCCTCCAATGATAAGAAGTGATTCAAGGAACTTTTGAATTCGGTATTCGTACTATATACCCTTAATAGTCATAAACACATGTGTCATATATACACAGAGGGAAACCTTAATCTTATTTATTATAGCTTCTTGCTCTTCTTAATAGTGAAATACGTAGCAAATTTTTGTGTGTGCTGATGGATATATATATAAATGTATTGATGCTGAAGACTGCCAGAATTTTCATTTTGAGAAAAGAGAGATACAGATATGGAATGAAAAAAGTGAGGAAGAACCCTGTGTTACTCATTTTGAATTGAAAGTATATGTATGAAATCATTTCATATTAGCTATCCAATGAAAGGGATCAGAAGCAATGACACCTTCACAGTAATGGTCATAGCAAGCTTGCAATTTTTTTCCCCCTTAGTGGCAATCCCCAGTGAAAGAAACCAGGGTAGCTTAACAAATGGCTAATTCAACTTCTGAGACCTGGAATGCTCAGGGTAAACTTGGAACATCTTGTTTCAGAAAACAAGGAAGTTCTCAAACAATAATGAAGCTATGTCAAAATGATACCAAAACTATTTTAAAGAGCTTACATTGGTTAAATTTGGCACAATATATAATAAAAATATATAATGATGCTAATGGCTTCAAACACATTGAATTTTACATGTGTAAGTATGTATATAATGAAATTTTAGGAGAAAAACAGGTTCTAAAGACAATTATGTACAAGGCTTCCAGTCTTTTATAATGCCTTTCTTCTTTCATTTCTGTTTCCTCCTCCTTTTCTTCATTTTTTGGACTGTAAACCTTTGGTCCTTACCATAAAATAGTACCTTATAAAATGTTAGTACCTTTATTGCTGCTCTCAGAATTATTTAAAAGATGACCTGGGGAGGGTACAATACTTAAACTAAAATAAAGAATTTTTTAATAGTGAACTACCTAAAATTATGTCTCTTAGTCCTTATCTTTACCTATATATGTGACTAAGATTTAGTCTTACTTACTCATTGTTTTTAAGTATATTTTCCCAAAGAGACTACAGTTTTTCAGAGCCCAACTTACCCTTTTACCTTTCTAATAAAGTTGATTTACAACAGTGTTCTACAAAAACTACCCATGGAGAGAAAGTTATCTGGCTTAAGCGGGTAGTAGTGAATAACAAGGGTGTTTGACCCCTGGCCTCTAGTGCTTATAATACAAAATACATAGACATAAGGTCATAGCATATAGTCCTAATATAGTTATATCATGTGCAGAGAATAATTTTTAGTGTTTGCAAAGCTAAAATAGCATTCATCCAGCAAATGGCCTTGTTGTAGGGTTATTTGAAGAAAAAAAGCCTATTGGATTTTTTAAGCTTGACAACCTTAAAGGAAATATTAATGGGTGATTTCCTTTGTTCATTTTTAACACAAGGATGGCAATACATTTGAGATGCTTAATATAGCTCTTCACATATAGTCCATATTTAATATACAGTGACTGGTTTGTACATGTATATCATATATATACATATATATGTATATTTTGTGTACTATTGTCCTATTATTTAATGTTTATCTCTTCTGTAATTTTCATCAGGGTGGATTTCTCCCCTAAACACTTAAGATAGAGCACCACATTAGAGCACCACAAAGATTCGATAAAATATTTGTTGGTTGATCAACACCAAAAATCTTAGAATTTATATTTATTAATGCTTATTTTACAGAACTTCTGTATTCAAATAAATGTTAAAGCAGTTCCTGATCTTTTGGAACTTATGATCTAAAACATAATTTAGACCACACTGCCCATATTATTAGGAATACTAACAATGACAACTCCCATTCTTAAACACTTCCTTGTACTGTGCTCAACAGTTTTGTTACTATATCTCATTCAATACTAAACATAGCTACATGCAGATATTAATCTTCCCACTGTGCAGATGAGAAAACTGAGGTTTTAAGAAGTCAGGTGAGTGGAAAAGTCCTGCCTGTGCCCTGGTTTCTGAACCTCAAACTAAATGTATATCCTATACCTCTATTATCAGAATTGTCTGTGAGGCACTTTCACAATGATAAAAAAAAAAAAAAAGCCAAATTATAGCTCCCAAACAGACTAATGTGCCCAGAGTTTTAAAAAGCTTCTTACAGCATACAACTGCATTATGAAAGAAGAGCTTTACTATGTATGAACAGCTTGGAAGGGGGGTGTGGAGATGCTATTTCAAAGGGCAAACATCTTCAGAAACAAGGGCCACTGTGTTTGACAAGCTGCTTTCAATGGTTAAATAACAAATAGAATAGGTAACAGATAAATGCCACCTAAGCAAAATGCTTTAGAGATACTGTTTTATCTCTAATTTATGGGGAATTCGTGCTGCAGCCTTGGGATAGGTGGTCACTGAATTATGCGCCAAAATGGATGTGGAAAACTAATTATGTCTAGATGAAATGGAAAAGCTAAATGGATCCCTGAAAATTTTTCAGGATTAAGCAAAATTGAGCATGACAATAAAGAAACAGACACACAAAGATTCAGATATTACTTTGAAGCTTTAAATGTCATTTCTGCGCACTTCAATGGAAGCAATATATCAGCAAATCAAACATGTCAACATATGATTCTTTAAAATTTGACAGTGGAGTTGAATATTAGTGTGCAGTATCTGCATCTGCTCTCCAGACATGCTATAAATCTGATGTTTTTGTCAGTGATGGAAATACTTTAAAGTGTACAAATCACCATATACTCCAATTAAGAAAAGAAATAGATTCTAATTCTATCTGTATTGCAATCATGCCAAGATATTAAAATTTTGTTTTAGTTCTATTGTTAATACTGAGTATGTTCTTTAAAGAAAAATCTTTCAGATGATCTGTTTCATTAATAAAATTTGTTTCGGATAGTGAGTTGTAACAAAAAATTGCAAAGATGACTGGTAGACCAGTATATAAGGTATATAAAATATTTTATTTCATTTGAAGCTTTTATTTATTATATTTATCAGTATTCAGTGTACTGTGTATATTTTGCCATCATAAAATAATTTCTTTGCACAGGATTTGCATCAACATCCCATGTCTATAGAGCTGCTTTTCCTCAGAAAGGAGACAGGAAAAAAAGTTACATGACTAGGAGAAATTCACTGTCACGGTAAGCAAATTTTGTACAATCTATGTCTATATTATACATAAATTATCTCAGATATCATGAGAAACTTGTCAGGATGTAATGTGGGATAGTACTTATAAACATGTTCTTGAAACACTTTTAGATATTTGTTCTATGACTTTGGTTGGTATAACTAACACTTTTTCAAAAAGGTTTAATTAGAATGATATAATAATACCACCTTATCATTAATCTGGTACTAATAATAATTGGAAAAATTTCACTTCAGTAGAAATTCCCATATTGTACTTGACTTCCTTCAGTTATTGGAGGTCTAATACACGTACTGAACTATGGGAAATGAGCAAAATATTATGCATGGTTGCTAAATTCAAAGTAATTAAACTGTAAGTCAGATGCAAACACATTGATAATATAATCACAAGGGTGTATGTATGTAGTGTTTCTAGTGTTCAAGAAAGAAAATAATGCAACTGAACCAGTCACACCAGGAAACACTATATAAAAAAGAATAAATTAGGTAAGAATTTAAAGACAGGTAGAACTGATGATGAGGGAACATTCCAGGCATTTGAAGTTGTATGTGTGAGATAAGGGGGTGAAACATTACAAAATGTATTCGGAGAACACAATGTTCAGTAAACTACCTGAATTAATGGAGTCATGTTGGGCGAGGCAGGGCTTTGCATTCTACATCATAAGATCCTGTAAATCAGCCTTTTCCAAAGTGGAACATGACTGCTGGGAGATATAGGAGGTTTTTTTTTTTTTTTGTAAGTGTATTCATTTATTCTGAGAGAGAGTGAGAAAGGGTGGGAGGGAGGGAAGGGGAGGGGCAGAGAGAGAGAGAGAGAGAGGGAGAGAGAGAGAGAGAGAGAGAGAGAGAGAGAGAGAGAGAGAGAGAATCCCAAGCAGGCTCCACACTAACAGTGTGGAACCCTATGCAGAGCTCAAACTCACAAACCTGAGAGATCAATAGTCTGATGCTTAACCAATTGAGCCACCCAGGCCCCCCTAGAAGGTACTTTTGAATGAAGTCTCCTACAGCCAAATCGAATGGAATAACTGCATATTTTGTCCTTTCAAAAGTTCTGAGAATTCATGGAATAAAATCCCCAGTATTTTAATTATTTGACCAGTGAACCCCACTTTTTTTTTCTGTTCTCACCCAGTGCCTTGCACAAATTGAGCTGTAGGCAGTGAGAAGCCATAAGCCACTGGTTTCAGAGCAGTCAAGTGACTTGATAAAATTGATGAATTCAGAGGAATCATTGAATGAGTGTACTATGTGGAGAGAATGAGAGAAGAGCTAGAGAGGGAGAGCAGACTCAGATAGAGGGAAAAGTAGCAGCATATCAATGCATTAGACCTAGTGTGATAGCAGGGAGAATAGATAGGAACATTAAGAGCACAGAATAAAATGTCTCTGATAGTAAATTAAATATGCAAGTACAAGCACAAGGCAAAGTTAAGATAATTCAGTGAAGTAAAATGTCAAAAATCATCCCTCACATATTGATGCATGCTAAAAAGTTTCCAGAACAGCAGTTCCACATCCACCCTGGAACTCCAATGTGTTAACAACTGTGATCGAGAATTGTTTCTTAGTGTTAATCTTAATCACTCCAGTTATATTTCATTCTTTTTGTGGTAGTATTTCAAATTGTATCAAGTAGATTTGAGGTCTTCAGAATTTCTTGTTAGTCTAATTTCTCCTAACTTGTAAAACAAGATGATTTAGCCCTTATTTAAAATGACTGAAACAAAGACCTTAATTAATATTAGGGGAGCAGCTTGCCTATAGTTAGTACGTATGATTTTCAAGTCATTCTGTACTTAATTAGGAGCAAAGAGAATATATTGAGAATCATATGTATTATATTTACTTTAAAATACTTCCAGGGGCATCTGGGTGGCTCAGTTGGTTAAGCAACCTACTCTGGATCTCAGTTCAGGTCACGATCTCACAATTGGTGAGTCGAGCCCCGTGACCGGCTCTGCGTGAAGCATGGAGCTTGCTTGGGATTCTCTCTCTCCCTCTCTCTCTGCCCCTCTCCCACTCATGCACACATTCTCTCTCACACAATAAATAAATGAACATTTAAAAGAAAATAAAAATACTTCCAACATCTTTGAAAATCTGTTATTTGATGTCAATAAGTTACTATAACCCAGAGATGTGGGACCATTTTTTCTATTGATACCAAAATGTGATTTACAGGAAATGGATTAAAGGGTCATTTGACTACCTGATTTAAATCCTGCCTGTACTTCTTATTAGCTGTGTGGCTTTAGGCGAGTCATTCAAGGTTTTTTCTTTTCTTTTCTTTTCTTTTTTCTTTTCTTTTCTCTTTTCTTTTTCTTTTCTCTTTCCTTCTCTTTTCTTTCTTTCTTTCTTTCTTTCTTTCTTTCTTTCTTTCTTTCTTTCTTTCTTTCTTTCTTAAATCACTATTGTTGTAGAGGTAATCACATTCACCTCAATGACTATGAGATGTGTTGATTTACGCACATAAGGTGTCTAGCATAGTGTCGGGTATATAATCAGTCATCAGTATGCTTGAATCCCCTCACTTCTCAAACTTTGAATCCTGGGTTAACTGAATTTTTAAACAGCTTCTCAAGTCTTTGCCATTAGTTTTTACTTAAATCATTTTGCTGCTTTTCATCTTTGTCCATTTTATGATGGTGATTCTCTCCCTGTAGCACATTTTTTTTTCATGCACACAAAGATCAGGGTTTTATAGATTTATCATTCTCCTTCTCTTTATCACTGCCATCATTGCCAAGGTAAAGAGGCATCGTTGTTTCCAAAAGAGCTGATTGAGTCTATAAGAAAACTTAGGCCCAGACTTTTCTGAAAAAGGCTAGTTGAAGTGAAGTGTGTGTTTTGGGATGTAAATTTAGTTTCATAGTCCCATAGACAAGATAAACATGTTCATTTTGTAACAGATGTTTTCTTGAGAACATCAGTTTAAGTGTTCAGTTAGGGTACGAGATAGCAATACCTCCTCACCACCAGCTTCTCTACTAGAACTTATAGCCCCCACACAAAACTTCTTTCTTTTAATACAAAAGAGAGTGCAGACAGATAGCTGTAATTCCTAATCTATCCCATAGGCTGCCATTATATTTTATGTTGTTTTTATGGCCTTATGGACTCCCAGTCCACTGGAATAGCAGCAGCTCGTACTCCCAGTGTGCCTGAGGCTCCACATTACTGGATTCTCTAACTGCCCTGCTAGATAGACCCACCAGTGGCTTTTGCCGGTATTTCTCTCATGCAAAGAGCATAAATGATAAATCCTAACATTGATTCATGAGAAAAGCTCCCCATCTCTCACCTTTCTTACTGCAACAGGGCATTGGCCTTTGTTGTTTTTCACTTCACACTCATACCATATTCCTTATATGGTATGAGTTCAAAAAAGTGAACTTTCAAAAAAGTGAACTTCTTAGCCCTGACCTGCCATGTCCCAAAGTCTACCACATCTTGTAGAAGGTTTGGGCTACTTTGATTCATTTCCTCCTTCACTAAAATTTACTGAGCACTCACTATGCAATGGTCAGGCTACAAACGTGGTTATATACAGTAGGTTGAGAAAGAACCAAGGCCCCTGCTTCCACGGGGCTGTTGTTGTTTGTTGAGAAGATAAACAAACAGAAACTAGAATAGAAGTTTCATAAAGGTAGACATTTTTGTTTTGTTGTCTTATTTTATCCCAACGCCCAAAACAGAGCCAAGCATTAATGAAGCCTCAATGGATATCTGTTGTATAAAATAAGGATATGATATAATGTGGAGAGCAGCAAGTATAATGGAGTAAAATAAAGCAGAGTATAAAAGGCAAAATGTGATGCAAGTTATTGTTACTGACTCTTTTCCACTTCTTGTGAATATTCTGCTTCAGCAAGTGGTCCACCTGACCCAACAGTCTGCACTGCCCCATATCCCTTTGACATAATCCTCTTTGTCTCACTTGCTCCCTCTAGAAACCAGTCTTTCTCTGTATTAAGACCAACTATCTCCTTCCAGAGTTAAGAATACAGATTTGTCTTAAGGTTTTGTTTCCCCTTGAAGTATTTTCTCCATCTTTAAAGTTAACTCTAAATACACTTTAATAGATAAAAGATCAGATTATTTAATTCTTTATAAACTTGCAAGGAGGAGTGGTTTGCAAAAGCCTGCCAGGGATTTCACCGTCTCCAGTGAAATGAGACATATGAGAGCAATATAATAAGATTTTTGAAAACTAAACTTATCGCTTTTAAGAGGCCCCACTTGAACTATGACATTTTCTTCATTTTCAATTTCAAAATGCCCTTTATTATACCATGATATTCATTTCAAACAGTAATACTATTCTTCTGGTTGTATAGTTAGAAAAAATAAAAATTAATAATACTATATAAACATCTAAATTTGGGGAGGATGAGTTTTTTTCTGGTCTATAAAATTAACATCATAAAATTATTGACAGTCCAGTGATAAAGAAGAGGAATTACTGCAGACACACACACACACACACACACACACACGGTTTGTGATCTCATTAGGGACAGAGATGGACTCTGGATTTTACATTTGAATTCTAACCACTTAATACTTAAATATAATATATGCTTATTAAATGTTTATTTACTGAATAAAAAATTCTAGGCTACCATTCACAGTAAATATAAAGAAGGCATATGGAATGAAGTAACATGCATGGGATCTAAAAATTACTGTAATCCAACGGAGGTGCTGACTAGACCAGCTGAAACAAAAAATAAAGAATAAAAGAAATTGAGATAATGGAACTTCATGGGTAACAAATAATAGATAAAGGAGAAGAAGGAGGAATTTTCTGTTTACTTAATCCATATCCAATCCACTCACTCCCAGACCAGTTACAAGATAGGTGTAAAGCTTTGCTAAAACCCAATTTATATCTCATACATACTTTATTACATGGGAATAATAAGTTAAGGAGCTATAGAACCTAGACCGTTCTATAGGTTCAAATTGCAACAAAGAAAATCACACAATTGTGCTAGATCCAGCTTTGATTTTATCACACTAATAATCATGAGCTTGTGTTGTATTTGCTTTTTGGCTTTACATACTGTCTATATTCCTCTTTTTTTTTAATTTTTTAAATGCTTATTTATTTTTGAGAGAGAAAGAGATAGAGCACGAGCAGTGAAGGGGCAGAGAGAGAGGGAGACACAGAATCTGAAGCAGCCTCCAGGCTCTGAGCTGTCCGTACAGAGCCTGACACAGGTCCTGAATTCAAAAACCATGAGATCATGACTTGAGCTGAAGTCAGATGCCCAACTAACTGAGCCATGCAGGCGCCCCTATATTCCTCTTAATATAGGTTCATATGGTCTCACACTGTCCAAATCATCACTTCTGTGATTAGGTCCCTAATGTTGAATGTGAAGAGATCTGGGGATGTGAGTGAATGTACCCTGCTGGAATTTTACACTTTTGAAAGAGAGAGATAAAGGAATTGGGATATCAACTCCTGTCTGCCTCTCAAGACAGTACATTTTTTAAATCACTGTTTTTGAGGCTACTCCTATCTAGCAGTCAGCTATACTGTTCATCAAACACTTTAACACAATAAAGTTGAAAAACAGGATAAAGAACCTGAAGACAGAAATAAAGCTGAACAGGCACATCGGCACTAGTGTGCACAAAATTAAGACAGGGGAAAAAAAATCACCCTAACTTAAAAGCATCCCAAATGGTTCAGCATGCAACTGAGATAATGATATGCTATTTCATATAAATATCTAATGGCTCCAACACGAGTAGCTAACTACAATGAACGGTCTTATTAAAATATAAAAATCACTGAGGGAGCATGTAGGAGCAATCCAATCTCGGCAGAACCACTTTATGGGCAGTTCTTGGTTTGAAGATCAGTGAAGATGCCAGCACTTCTTAATTTATGTTAAGCCTGATAATTTGCGGTTCTCTGCAACTTTTTCTCCTAACAAAGCAGAACTCATATACTGAAATGAAATCAACATAGCACAATATTAAGGTGTTTGTACTGAAATTTAATTAAAACATCAAATCTCATAAAACACTAAAGACTAGTTATAAATAAAGCTTCTAGGCACACATAAATTAGGTTTAAATAGCAAATAGTAGTTGAGACTTTATACTTTGGCTCAAAGCAGTGTTTGTTTGTTTAAAGGTAATTGAGGAAAAACGATATTTATACTTTCCATAATTCATACTGATATCACTGAGCATACCTTACAATAATAATAATAGAAAAAACTAGAGTGTTCTGTCAAGCATTGATAGATTTAGCAAATAAAAATAAGGGGGCCCAATAAAATCTAAATTTCAGATAGGCAATGATTTTTTTTTAATAGAAATCGGGCCCATACAATTTTGGGGAATATTTTACTAAAAATTACTTATTGTTTATCTGAAGTACAAATTTAATTGGACATCCTATATTTTAGCTGGCAAATTTAAGTTCAGCCAATGATAATGAAGATACGTTGTATGCGTGGTGGCTTTAATGAACAATTTATAAAAGCCCTATTTATATACGATTATATCATTAATTTACATATTATTTTATCTTTACTCACATCAAAATAATGATTTGAAATAGATGATAATTGAGAGAGACAATTCTACAGCTTAGCAATATTTATAATTTATTTCTTCTTCTGAGAAATACCAATGGACATTGTGTTTGGCCCTTTGAAGTTAGCTTAAAGCTAACTTTAAAGTGACTTAGTTCTACACAAGTGATTGTAGGCAGAAGTGATGTTCACCTCTTCCAGTCCTCTCTTTCTTTTCCCTTCTGTGCCAGTTGGAGGTGAAGCCTCTACTGGAAATCACCAAGCCTTTGATGATACCAGAGCCACAATATGAAAGAGACTTGGGTGGCTGATAGACCACATAGAGCAGAAGACCGACCCCTCATTCCCTTGTAACACCAATGCCCAATAGATGGTGATGTGGATGAGAAAGAAACGCGCTTCTGAGATTCCAAGGTTGTTTCAACAATTACTGTCACTTAACCTATCTGATATAGATTTTAATTAGTACCTTGCAGTAGAATGATTTTTCAATTGAAATTCTAATATGCAATAACTGGCTTAGCAGGCTAGATTTGGGTGGTGAGGGAGCAGGTACAGGAGGCTGGACAGCTGAACAACAGTAGCAGTCAGTTTCAGACATCTAATAAAACAGTAAATAAGAAGTCATGTATCTACTGGGTTCCACCTTTAGAAAAAGAAGTTGGTAAAAAGAATGTTATTGGTATCTGTTGGCTATGGTTATTGACTATACTGAACATTGTACTACCCAAACAAGGTAAGTTTAGGAAGGAATAAGCGAAAATGGCAGCATTAAATGAAAGATAATAGAAAAAAAAATCCAGAAATTTTGATCTTTTAAGGTTGGAAAGTCTACTGTCTAAACCCCAAACATTAAAAACAAGGGAGTGAGGGGAATTTAAAAAGTCTTTCAACCACAAGTACCAAGTAAGATTCCTAGTTAAACAAAGTAACTCAGTTCTGGAACAGGTTTAGATTAAGGGTATGACTATCAAAATCTACCACATTTTAATAGTCACCAGGTTGTTGCCCTTAATTTTGAGAAAGGGGAACTTGGGTGTGAGAAAGAAAATATGGTTAAGAAAGAATTTGAATATAGTTACGGTACAGTCATATGGGGACTAAATAGGAGTCTCCTAGTAATTTAAGGAATCTCCCTTCAACTGATAAATCTATAGCACAAACTGCAACTCCAAGCTTGCCTTTCTAAGAAACAGGCTGCAAAAGCCATGCAGGATCGGTGTCTGTACTTAAGACATGGACAAGGACAAAGAGTTTAAGAGACAAGAAGAGCTTTCCAGAGCCAAGTCAAGAACCAACGAGAACAATGGACAATATGCTATAATGTCTGGAGATCTCAGACTTTAATTTATTAACGAATTGTGATTTTGTATTGACTCTCTTGGAGAGGGGTTTGGGGTATTTCATGGATAGGAATGAATGGAATGAAAGGATATTTGGTTACTAGAAGGATAGAAATCCACATCTTTCCTCTTCTTTTAAACAACTAATTCCCCAGTGCCTTTGCAGTAAAGTGAGGTCACGTGACTGAGATCTCACCAATAGAAAACAGAAGGAGGAATCTATTACACTTCCATAAATGGCAGCATGTAACACTTCCCTGTGATGCTCCACACACTGTCTGTCCCTAATCTCACAGCTGGAAACAGAAGAGCCAAGGGAGGAAGGCAAGTCACTGATAGAGAAGCCATGGGATGGGAAGAATTGGGCCAGAATGACAGGATGGAGCAACACAGCACTTCTCTCCACTGCCACCCTACAACTCCTGTATCCCCACAGATAAAGGTGTATTTTGGTAAACCAGTGAGAGTAGCAACTGACTTGTACTGATGAACACAGCACTACAACATAATCCTATCATACTGTACGGTGATGTTCATATAAGGCTTAAAAATTTCAATATATTTGAGAGATAAATCTTAGGTCTGGAGATTTAGGACACACCTGCCAAAACAGTCTCTCATTTCTCAGAGAAAGCACAGAAATTTTAAGCTTTACCCTTGATTTTGGACTATATCTTTTATTAAACCTTTCCTTATATTCCAATCAGATCATTTTTATTCACTTTTATGGGTAATAATTTTGAAATGCAAGGTTCTGAAAACTAGGTCATTTTATACTGTTCTCTCTCGAAACATGATAAATTAATCCGGTTGATTATTTTTAAACTCTTTCCAAAGTTTTATAACTTGTCAAACCTTGTATCATGTTTATGATGGTCTTAAAGAGAAGTTTATGTAACAAGACAAAACTACACCAGAATAAGGCAGTTCAACCTGCTCTTGCTGACTGGATTTATATATGAAAGGAAAAGGAATTAGAGGAGAATCTGCATGGAATTTGGCAGACCTGATACACAGTAGCCTCTAGGTGCTGTTTGTAAATGTAAAAACTGGTCAGTTTTGGATTATCAAGAACTGAGAGTTAGAGAACTTTCAATTCATCTCATTTATTTCCTCAAAACACTTAGTAGCTTCCTCATTCATCAGTCACTCAGTTTATAATTTCATACTGCAAAAAAAGTGTGTGTGTCACTACATCCAAATACAGGTGATTTTAACACTCTGTGTTGAGAAGTTTGATTCTTTTTCCTGATGCCAGGCTAAATGCCACTTGACTCAGTGTTCTCCATACTTTATTCCATATTTATTTCACTTGAGAATCTTTAAGGAATATCGATGCCTCCAGATATTCTGATTTAATTGGTATTGAATGCAAACATGGTACTGGGAATTTTTAGAGATCCTCAGGTGATTCTAACACTCAACACAGTTAATCATCAGCATAGAAATCACTGTTTTAACTGTATTTCTGGTCTCTAGGTTCACCAGATTTAACTCGGAGGAAATAATTTTATGAAATTTTTGTTAATGTCTTTCATAAAGTTGCTTGAGGAAGGTTTTATAACTGTAATCCACCTTAGACATTTTAGGCAAGGTAAAATTTCTGAGTTATGCTGATAATTATGGTCAACTTGAAGAACAGCTAAAACTCCTTTGGTTACATAATACAATGAGAAAATATGAGGCACAATATGATCAGTAAATGTTAAATAATTTCAATTTGGTGTTGGTCATCTCCTATGTGTTTTTATGTGAGCAAACTTTAAAAGAGGCCATCTAAAGCATTGATTATGCTCTTCTCTGTGACAGTAATTAATCGTAACAGAATCAATAAACATGGTTGTTACTAAAAGTAGCTAAAATGAAAGTTTGAAATCTTTAATGAAGAAAAGTTCTTTAATGTATAACTTCTATATTATAATGGTAAAGATAATTCTGTTCCTTTGTGAGCAATAAGGTATAACATGGCTTTCTTACTGATTTTCAGTTTTTAAAATATTGGAAAAATTTTCTCACATAAATGTGAACATCCTATCTCCACAATAATTTTAACAAATAAATTTGGCAACAAAATTAAATTAAAACATGGTTATAAATTTTCTAAGTATCAATTTGTTTTGGCAAGCTCTTAATTTTTGGATGAAAGTTCTAATGAAATGTTACAAACATTTTCTTTCTTTTGCTCTAGTTTTCTCCTTTTCTAACAACTTTGTATTTATTTCTCCATCTGACCTTCCCTCACAAGAGGCAGTTACAGTAAATCAATCATATTTTCTTGCTGTGCTTGAGTGAAGATCATGTATTTTCATTTCAGAAATAATTTCTTGATGCTGTATTTAAGTAGCACATTTTATGACAATGGAAAAAGGCGATGTGAAAGAATCAGAACATGTCTGGGTTAAGAGAAAACAAAAATGATCTGGCTTGTGACTTTCATATATATTATCTTTGTGACTCTTTACTGGGAAAGGTTCATAGTGTTTTCTGTATGCTGTGTTTATTTTAAATACTTTCTTCATAAGAGCATCCAAAAATATTAAGGATATTAAATCAATTAGATACTTCTACTAATACATATTAGTAGTATGGTAGCCAAGGTTACTCATATCTTCAGTACAAAGACTATACCATAAGTGAACTATTGATTGAGAAATTATAGAAGCAGTGAATATATTAGAACTCAAAAACTAAACTTGATCTTCATAACAATATTCTTGGACAGATTTTCCACTGAAATTTTTCTTGTTTTGAAATTACATAATTTTCTGGGCTTTACCTCTATTGATAGGAAAGCAATTATGGAAGTTAAGATCTGTTTACTATTTTATATTATTTATTTCAGAAAATGCCAATATTATTTTTATTTTTTTAAGTTTATTTATTTTGAGAAAGAGAGAGACAGAGAGGGAGAGCATGTGCATGCATGTGCATTCAAGTAGGGGGGAGTGTCAAAGAGATGGAGAGAGAAAAAATTCCAAGCAAGCTCTCTGCTGACACAGTGCAGACACGGGGCTCAAACCCAAGAAATGTGACATCATGATATGAGCTGAAATCAAGAGTAGGCCACTTAACCAACTGAGCCACACAGGTGCCCCTATATTATTTTTATTTTTAATGTGTACTAATCTCAGGGAAAAATGTGAAAGAGATGAGAATAGCCTTCCCTATCGGGGTTCACACATTTTTTTGGCTAATTTTGGCCCAATTATTCATTTTGAAATAGAAATTTATAAGTTAATGACTTTCTTTTCCAAAAAATGCAACATACCTATGTGATTGTCAAGATGGTTACAGCTTGTGAATTAGCTGGAAGATTGCTGATTCTCACTCAGATAAGAAATTGACTATATTCTATAGAGATAAATTCAAATATTATTTTAAGTTAGAGAAATTATAAATATTCAGAGTTAACCAGGATCCCTTAATGTTCCCTCAGCTTGACTAAACTTTAGAAAGGTTTCTTCCTGACTCTAGGTCCCTGACCTCCCTTTTCTTAGATCATTTATTTTAGAATACTTGCAATTAAAACTTGCTTCTCTGCTCCTTTCAGGTGAAAACTCTCTCCCTGCCTCTTGCCACTTTTACAACCTAGGAATGTCTTTTTCAAAGACCTGGGCTCTATCCCTCTAAAATGTAATCATCAAAAAAGGTAAGGCCCTACTTTCTCCCCAAGCCCTAAATTTTCCACAAGCTCACCCTAGTGCTTAAAACTCCCACCTTTTGTTTCAAGGTAGTGGAATTTGATCCCCCTCCCTTATTTCAATAACCTTGAATAAATTATTCCTTAATCTTTTTCACAATTTTCTTGGACGGAGTCAATGGTCTCTCTGCCAGTCTCATAGGATATGGATGTTAGTTATGTTTTATTATTACTAAATGATCCTTATTGATTTTTTTTAATTGTAAAATTTTAAAGGACTTTGCCCATATAACATGAAAGTTGTGTGGCCCTGAGAATTGATTGAAAGTACAGATATGTAAAAAGTAAATGAAAGCATGGGCTTCATGATTAAGCAAATAGTATATTAATTTAAATTACTCAAAATAACAAATACAAGTTTGCATTTAGATATTGAAATGAAATTCAAAACTTATGTAAACGTGCATATATATTGAAAAGTATCCTAAGTATCTGAATATTTTGCAAAGAGTTCAAGAATAAGGCACTTAATTATTCAGATGCTTACTTCATTTCTCCACCCAATTTTCATTAAATACAACCACAGTACCTTTCCACAAGATGATTTTTAATCCTTTTAGACTGGTAATGGGATGTATAGTGTACTAATTTATGTAAAATGCTCCAATTGCTGAGATAACCGACTCCTTTTAACATTTTGCCATTAATTATAATAGATTTTTAATTACCATTAGAAGGTTTTGTAATTAGTAACATCTAGCTTATATAATCAGTGACTCTAAGCTCTCTAATTGACATAACACCTAAAAATTATTCAAAGCATGTTATAATGTTGCTTCATGTCAAGAAATTAAATCTGAATTACCCTTGTTTTGGAGAGGATGGACTTGTGAAATCCATCAAGGATGTGCTAAGGCTCAGTGCTTTTTGGCACACCTGCAACTGTCCTTGAACAGGCTAGAGAAGGAAATTCACAAAGAAGAGTTTGGAAAAAATAGATTTATGTATACAATGGACCCATTGTTAACTGGATGGACCAAATATTTTCATAAATGAAGGTGTCTTCATAGAGAATTACCAACCATCAGATAATAACAAAATACTTTTCTTTTAAGAGAGAGAGAGAGAGAGAGAGAGAGTGAGTAATATACTTTACTTTAAAAAAATGTTTATTTATTTTGAGAGAGAGAGAGAAAGAGCAAGCGGGGGAGGGGCGGAGAGAGGAAGGGAGAGAATCCCAAGCTGAGAGCACAGAGCCCAACGTGGGGCTCAGTGTCACAAACCATGAGATCATGACCTGAGCTGAAATCAAGAGTAAGACACTGAACCAACTGAGCCACCCAGGTGCCCCAACAATATATTTTTTAAAGTTACAAACAGCAAACTTGAAAAAAGATTGAATTCAGTAATTTAAATTTTAAGAGCAATTCATTAACAAGGTCGATTTCCTCCCAATTCTTGTATCTTTCAAAACAATAGTAAATCAGATTCTAAGAAAGAGGAATTAGTGAAAATCTAGAAAAATCTTGATGAACGTAGTTGCCATATACAATGATGGTTTAGATCATCTAAGCATGGTACAGTTACAGTTAAGTTTGAACTCAAAGAAGATGTATGTTAAATACATTAAAAGAATGGGACTACTTTAAAATACTTAGCTCTTCAGGTAACCATTTATCACAATATGTCACACTGAAATCATTTAATGAAATGAGCTTATACATTAGGCAGCATTTACATTTTACTTTTTATATTTTACCAGGCAATTTCTAGGATAATGTTTAAGTATCACTAATGGGTATTTTTAACAGAATGTAATGCTCTACAAAATGGTAGGTTTTTATAAGTATCTCCGTAATAAAATTTTACCAAAAGTGTAGCAATATCTTAGAATATGTTCTTAATTGTATGCAGTTGATTTGGTACTTAAAACATTGGCTTTTTCAAAGTACATAAAACTGAGTAAATGTTCCCTTTAAATGGAAAGATAAATGACATTGTTCCAAAGTTTTCTCATCATCAGAATAACTTTAGAATACTCGCAAAATTTATTTATGTGTTGATTTTCAAGTATAGTTTTTTTAAATAATAAGTGGCAAATCCTCAGTCCTGGCATGTTAAATGTTTAGAAGTATTTAATAAGTATTTATTTTTTAAATATCCTTTTATTATTTTTTTCTATCACTTTACTACCACCTTCCTAGCCCCTGCTTTGAGTTGTTTAATAATAGCATGGTTTTTAAATATTGAAATTTGAACATCACATTCTATGAAAATTTCAGTGCAGTATAAGCATTGCTTATAAATAAAATAAAAATATAAAATTAAAGCGTATTCATTGAGATCTTCTCATATCAAGCGTGTTATGTGCTCTTTCTATAGTAATATCAAAAGAATACACAGATGCTGTGTGAAACCAGTATATTCATGTGTTGTGTAAAACCAGTGATTATTCAATGTTGTTATTTATTTTTGAGACAGAAAGAGACAGAGCATGAGCAGCGGAGGGGTAGAGAAAGAGGCAGACACAGAATCCAAAGCAGGCTCCAGGCTCTGACCTGTCAGCACAGAAACTGACGCGGCGCTCGAACTCACGGACTGTGAGATCATGACCTGAGCTGAAGTCGGACTCTTAACTGACTGAGCCACCCAGGCACCCCAAAACAGTGATTATTCAGTAAAAGTGTTTATGCAATCATTGCATGGAGAAATGGAAGGTCACAGAATGTTCTCTCATAGAGCTGAATTTTTGTTAAAATACTTGTAACAACCCTCCTCATTATGCTTGTTCGATAATTAAAAGTTTAAGTAGTATTACTCTTAAGTATATATTGATTTTTGTGGATATAAACCAAGACAACATACAAATAATCTCCTCACAGTTTATAAACGGTTTAGTAGCTGACATTCTGTTTGAATTTTGTCCATTGGGATTCCTCCCCATTGAAACTGCAACATAAAACCTAAATATGTTTCAAATATAGAAGAAATAGCTGATAAGACTCAAAGATTTCTTTTAGCTCAACACATATTAAATTGAAAGTACTTAAAAATTTGTTCTTTATATCTAATATTTGATACCAAATTAAAATTCTTTAAAAAACTTTTTCACAAGACCATACAGAAAGTGGTTTTTAAATTAGTAAGACATCTTAAAAATGTCTGAGTGATGGTAACCGTACAGAGGTCATTTATCTAGGAAGATTTTAGTCCCACAGTGGATTATTTATTTATTCATTTATTTATCTCTGTAAACATATAGTCCTGAAATACAGACCTATCAAGAAAATAAATTCATTACCCAAATTGGTGACTGTACTCTTATTAATACAGGTCATTTTTTTTAATCATGAAATTATAAAACAATAAACATTTAAATCCCATTAAAACCCAAACTATTAACACACTTCTACGGAAGAATTTCTCTAACTTTTGTAGCCCACCTCCTTCATCTGAATCAAGGTCAGACAGTAGAAAGTAGCAGAGTACAAATTCAAACCCCTGCTGAGTTACCTTGCTCTCAGTTTGGCTGGTCCCATTAGTGTTAGCACTTTCTATAAAGACAATAAATGGGCCTGGCCCAGCAATACATGCCAGACAACGTGTCTTAAAAGATTCAGGAGTGAAAGTGCCCATCTCTTACAGGGCCCTATCTGCCTAAGCATACGTTTCCAGCAGGAACCCATCTCCCAGCCAGTCCCTCCTTGACTTCTCTGCTTTAACAAAGACTAGAATTCCTCATCTGCCTCTGTTTTGAATCTTTATTTTCATTTTGAGAAATTTTGTAAAAACATTATAAAAGATCAAAAATGAATAAACACCTATGTAGCTACCTCAAAAATTAAAAAATATTGTAAGCATTGCTATATTTGCTTCAAGTATGATATTATAAAAACAAATATAAAGAATTTTGAAGCAAATTGAAGTACACTCTGTACCTGAATTCCAGTTTTCTTACTTACTGCCAACATGTACATGTGCCAACTGTACAACACAGTGTATCATGCATACAGTTTTCCTTCCTTAGTTATCCTTGTATCAAAAATCTCCCTCCTTTTCCTTTCCTTTATGTGCCCAGGGGCTCAAGCATATTTTTAATTTAGTCAGGGATGGAAGGTGGGTAGGAAGAGAGCAGCTTTGGAATAAGCTCACCTTGATATGACATGGCAATTTTGTGTAGGATAAAGTCAGCAACTCACTTTCATGGGGGTAAAGATGGGCTTTTTAATAAATGAGAAGAAAACAATGGATGGAAATATTGAAAGGAAAAAGTTGGATTCATTCCACAAATAAAGATCAAGAAAAATACCAAATGACTCCAAGCTTCACACGTAAAAAGTATATGTAAGCATTCTTAGAAGGAAAGATGAGAAAATTCCTCTAACTCCTTAGTTTGAGGGAGTCTTTCTTACCGTTCAAAATCCAAACATCATTGACTAGAAGTTATTCTCACTACGTGACTTCTAGAAATTAGAAAAATGATCTATATCTTAATGGAAAATTAGTAATATATAAATAGAAAAGAAACCCAAATGTCCTTTAAGATTGTAAAGTGACCTGCAGACTCCTACATAAATAAGAATAATACAAAATAAAAGCCACTGAAATACCTGGTCACATATGCATGATTTAAAATAAAATCCGTTTATGAGCATTGACTTCTGTTGGGGACATTGCAATTATTGCTGTCTTTGTTTTTAATAAACTTCATCTAGCTAAAGTTATTTCTATTCCCAATTTCCAAAGTTTTTGAATAAAAACTGAGAGTGACATTTTGAAAAAAAAAAATATTTTTCTGTACCTATTGAGAGAATCGTATTCTGTTTATGTGTTAACGTAGGCAATTGTATTTTAATGGATTTTCCCTTAAATTCCTCTGACACTTGATAAATAGGTATCATATACATATTTTTTACCTCTAACTAATTTTGACTTGTGGTATTTTCTTTTCTTTCATTGTCTAGTTTTGGAATCAAGGTTATACAAATCTGTTAAGATGAGTTTGGTAGCTTTCCTTATGTCTATATCTTTGTAAAGAGTAATTACTGTCTTTTCCTTGTACATACTTTGAAATGTGCCTATAAAAAACATATGACTCACATATTTTTTAAAGGGGAATAACTTTACTTACCAAATCAAATTTTCAATGACTATTAGTTATATATGCTTGTTTTCTACTTCTGTAGATCCATTTTCCACTTTTCTCTGTTCTATATCTTTTTGTTTGATATATTTTCAGCCATATCCCCTCCCACTGTTCTCTATGTTCTCTCTGAATCCTGGCCAAACAGATCCTCTCCTTTCCAGCTAGAGGTGCTAGCAGGTTCCCACTGTGCCTATGTGCTGTGGGCTTTTCCATTGAGGGTGGTTGCCTTACCTCTGCCTTCTCTCTCTGCAGAGACTCGTTAGCAAATTACCTGCCCTTAACCCTATTCCTGTGTTATCTGTTTCTGTCAGAATCCTGACTAATAGAAGCCATTTCAAATGTTCTATTCCTTTCCTTGAGTCAGTTTTAATAATTTATAATTTCATGCAGCATGATGTGATATCTTCGTCTAAGGTTTCAAATGGCATGGAATGTATTTGTTGGTATTATTATTTTACTATTCTTGTTTTTTACATCTCTAGGTTTTTTGTTTCTGAAAATCTTAATTTTTCATTTCTTGTTTTCTTTTCTTTTTCCTTTAAGCCTTGACCTCTGGGTTTCTAGTGAAATAACATGGTTGTAAAGAGAATTATCTGTGGAGCTACAATGTCTGTTTGAATTGTAGCTTCACAATATATTGGATGAATGACTATGCCTTAATATCTTCCTTTCTTTTTTTTTTTTATGAAATAGAAACATGGCAGCACCCGCCTCAAAGGTTTATTTTATTTATTTTGTTTGTTTTTTAAGGAATAACTGAGTTAATTAGGTTGACATACAACACATGCTTTATATCTTAACTGTTACCATTACTATTATTATCTTAAAATTTTTAATATTTATTTATTTTTGAGAGAGAGAGAGAGAGAAAGAGAGAAAGCATGAGCAGCAGAGGGGCAGAGAGAGAAGGAGATACAGAATCCGAAGTAGGCTCCAGGCTCTGTGCTGTCAGCACAAGGTTATGATATGGCCAAAGGTGGACAGTTAACCAACTGAGCCACCCAGATGCCCCTTATTATTTATTTTAGAGAGAGAGAGTGTACAAGTAGGGGAAAATTCAGAGGGAGGGGGAGAGAGGGAATCTCAAGCAGGCTCCACACTTAACATGGAGCCCAACATGGGGCTTGATCCCATGACCCTAGGATCATGATCCAAGCCCAAATTCAGAGTTGGACACTTAACTGTCTGAGCCACCCAGGCATCCCAAGTCTTACCATCATGATTTGCAAAAGTGCATCGTTCAATACAAACAAACTGCTGTTAGCGTTGATCTGAGGGCAGAAGTTTTTTTACATTTTGTATATTAGGAAATGTCTTTATTTTGCCCTCCTCTTTGACTAAAGTTTGGTTGAATATAAAATTCTAAGTCTGAAGGTAATTTCCTTCAGCATCTTGACAATATTGCTACTTAATTTTGTGGTATTAGCAGTTACTGATAAATCTGCTGCCATCCCAATGACTGTGTCTTATAGTGTTCTGCCATTTTGTCTGAGAGCTTTTAAGACTTTTCTCTTTAATCATAAAAATTATTAGTTACTCTGGGCTTATATTCATTTTTACTTGTGCCTTCTGGAAATTTAAGTTTACTTTCAATCTGAGGATGACAAAAGGCTCAGAATCACTTGCTCAAAAATTGCTTCTCCAACAATCTCTCCATTCTGGTTTATGGATATTTGAAACTCTCATTTCATCATTTATTGTTTATACAGCAGTGTTGTCCAAAAAAAACCTTTGAGATGATGGAAATGTTCTATATAGGCATTGTTCAATATGGTCACGTGTAGTTAGTGACTACTACCCTAGCTAGTATAGCTGTAGACTACCAGTTTATTGTTAACTTTCCTTTGTCTTTGTCTACATGTGCTGAATTCCTAATACATTCATAAGTACGCTCTGAATGAATTCTTAAGTACATTTTTCCCAGTCACTATTCCATTCTTTGTGTTCAGTACAGAGTTAATCCCATTTGGTCCATGTTTTGGGTTGTTATATTTCCCCTCAAGATTTGTAATTAATGTTCCTATACACCTTGCTCTTCTTGTTTCATTTTGGCTTGTCTTTATTTTGTTGTGTTTTATTAAAGGAAAGTTTGCCCTCAATTTATCTCATTGAACAATTTCAGTGTATATACACACTTTGAAGTTCTTATTAGCTTATTTCCATAAGACTGTCTTCTACCCTGGAGTTTATTCATTTTCTAATTGTTGATTTTATTGACCTTATACGCAATTTGTGTGGTTTTTCTTTTTTAATGTATCTAAAAATTTCAGTAGAGACATGTTTGGAGGGTTGTTTTTCCTTTTCACTTTTGTTTGCTTTTATCCCTACCTGTCTGATAATTTCCTACTTCCCTCTGTCTTCTCCCTAGACTGTTCAATCAAAAACAAATTTTAGGGTTTAATTTTAGGGTTCTTATGCCAAGACTAAATCAATGATATATCATATCTAGGTACTATAGACCTGGATTTCTTGGTATAGTTTCAGATTGAATAGCTCAATCTGTGTCTTCCTGCTTTTCTGGGTCCATTCACCTTGACGGTGGTAGTTGAAAAAAGTGCCTGGGTGGCTCAGTAGGTTAAGCATCTGACTTCCACTCAGGTCATGATCTCATGGTTTGTGAGTTTGAGCCCCACATTGGGCTCTGTGCTGACAGCTCAGAGCCTGGAGCCTGCTTCGGATTCTGTGTCTCCCTCTCTCTCTGACCCTCCCCCACTCATACCCTGTCTCTCTCAAAAATGAATAAATGTTAATTTTTTTAAAGTAGTATTTGTTTGTTTTTTCTTTGTTTACTGTACTCCTTTCAGAAATAAGGAAACCCACTTGAGCTTCTTATTTCAAGCAGTGGATTAGGGACCTATTGTAAAAGCCTTTTAAAATCCTTTTACCTTGGATCAAATACAACACCAATTTCTATTGCCTTTTTCTCACCAATAACTGGGTAATTCCATGGTTCAATCCCACTCACGATTTGTAGTGTCATTTTATTTCTCTTTTGTTCTGAGCCTATTTCTTTCTTTCTGGTTTCTATTTATGTTTTATCTATCATTGAATCTGAGGGGATGTATCTAATGTATTCTTATGAAGTCTCCCTAATGGAAGTCTAAAATGCAAGTTTATAAAATAAGCCCTCTTATCTGTTGTCCATTATTAGAGGAGACACTGAAAATCACTGGTTTTATATCACATTATATCTCATTTTATCAAGGATGCCACTTTGAAAGTTAGAAAGTAGTTTTCTCATTATTGTAAACACACCAGGAAGGTAATTTATTTTGTTCTAGAGTTTAAACAAATATTTTTGACAGGTTGTTTTTGGCCTGAATTTACTATTTTCCTTGTCATTGTAATGACTTGTGTAAGAGACAATATGGTACTAAAATATGCCAACTTTAAATGTGTGTGACTTACATTAAACCCTTACAAAAACGAAGTATGTATTTACTAAGACTTTAATTGAGCAAATAAGAACATTTTAAATTAGTAATGCTAATTAGATGATATGGGGGATATCATGTTAATATTGGCTAAATTTATGTGAAAACTTGATTTATATAGGTTAACATCTTTTCAATACCTTGAGACATTCTATTTATAACAATCTTCTTTAAATGATCAATACATTCCGCTTTGAGAAATAACACATCAAATGTGCATGTGCATACCTGAAAAGCCTTATGATTGTTAAAATCAATGCATCTATAAGAAATGCTTAGCCAGTGGATTTAATGTAAAAGCTGATGAGCACACTAAGTTTGAAAATTGTGTTTTTAAGGAAAATGAGAGAAGCTGTAAAAAATTGGCTTCCAGGTGGAACAACTGAAATTTAAATGTTTACCAACCTCAACTTTCTAACCTCTGAAATTTAAAGTACAGTTGTGATATTTAACATAGTTATTTTCCTCAGTGGGAAAGTGCATTTTCCTAGGACCAATCCCAACATTTCCTGAAAAATTCCTCTTTGTAATGACCACAAATTATATATATCAATTTTTTTAAGGGATGTGTGAAACAAGAGACCAATTTTTGTATGTAAAGTGTTGCTCTTTGTAGAGGAAAGTTCTTTGAAAAGTGTACAGGACCTACAGTGCAATGGTGAATTGTTTTATTATCATAGAATTTTGCCCTGCTATTCCTTAATACGGAAAATAGGCATTAATAATTTCAAGCACCAATACTAGATCAGGGACTGTCTTAGGAATTGTATACATGTTCTTTTATTTAATCTTTAGAAGAGCACTCAAATAACCATTGTTTTCTCTGTATTTGGATACAGAGAGGGAGGCATAGCCAAACTTGTATCTGAATCTCTTTAGCTCTAAAATGAACTTTCTACCATAGCAGTGATTATATGTATATAGCTATTGACATGGATAGTTAATTAGCCAACTTTGTATCGGAATATATTTCTCATATTTCATAATAATTAAAGAGGATAAAATTGTTTCTTACATTTACTTTAGAAGGACATTTTACATCAAAAATTGCAGTGAGGTTTGGAATGAAGGTTCCCACAAAAAGATGGAGTCACTGAACAAAAAGAGAGAGGTTGGATTGTTTTGTTAGTACAAAAAGACTTCTATTTTGAAATGAAATTGTTTAGCCCCAGGAGAGGGAAGATACTATGAAACACATTTCATAAAACGTAACAAACTCCAGAAAAGAATAAAGGTACAAGAGAAAGCTGTGCTTAGGGAAGGTTTTTTCTGGGAGGATTTGATTAGAAATGCATTCGTTAGAACATGAGTTTGCTGTATTGATTGGCTGGAAGTGGAGATTCCTTATAGTGAACACAGGTCAATTGTAGTTGCTGTTTTCCTCTTACTGTTGGCTACTTCCAAATATTTTCTCTATCTTTGCTACAGGGTAAAATGTATTAGTACATCCAAAACTGGCTTATGTTTGGGTAAGGCTCAGAGAAGTTAAGAAGTTTGTTCAAGTTTACACCATCAGTAAGTGCTGACCATCAGAGTCTATGGTCTTGTTTTTTCCTCTCCTCTCTTTGCTGGCCTCTTTCTCCTTGGTTTGGTCCTTCCTTCAACCCTTCCTGCCCATCCTTCTTTATCAACTTTCTATTTTTGAATATCTTTGAGGGTGAGAAGAATAATAAACATTTTGGAGGCCTCATTATTTTTCTAAACTGTTCTTTGACTCCCCTGACGATTTCTCCCACAAATACATATTCTCCCTTTGAAAGTTCTTTTTAGGGAGCTGACATCAACACCAATTCTCTAATTTGCTCTGTGTCCTACCTTTTAAGTGTTTTGTAAAGCTGAAGGACTGAAGATGACTATCAAATTAATATAATAAAGAAATACATTTAAAAAATAAATTTAGCAGTTTAACTGCATCTAGGATCATAAACCTTAGTTAGACCTAAAAGAAATTGCCTACAATTATTAATTTAGAAGAAGAAAAAAAAAAGGTAGAGTGACATAGATAAATTTAAAATGCATGACTAATATTAGCCTAATTTATTTGGTCAAAAGTGAAAACAAATTTTATTAAGAAATTCATCAAATTTTAGTCTATTAAACAAAACTATAATCTAATGAAGGGACAGGAACTTACACTGATGATTGCACGTTTTTGGTGAACTTTGAGTTCAATTGATTGGAGGAAATGAAACCTTCATTAAGACATCAAAAATTACTTTGATGAGACAAATTAAATTTTTCTTTGGTGCTATGTCATTAATTTTTGGTATTAATTTAGACATAAATCAAATAATATAGTATAGTTAAATGTATAGGAAATAAGCAAATGTACTTAAGTATAGGAAATAAGCAAATGTACTTAAGCATTTATCTTCTTTTTTTCAGCTTTTGTCGAAGAAGAGATTTGATAAAGAGAGTGTGATTCAACAAATTATAAATGCTATTTGAAAATATAGCAGCTGTGTACATAAGGGCGTTTGAAAATAATGGTTACCAAAGATTAGAAAGAATATAATATTTTACATTGGAAACTTTAAATAAAAAGGAAACCATTATTTCCTTTTATCTGAGATATTTTATAAAACAATGCAAAGAAGGAAATATGTAAGGTAGTAATGATTTATGTTTTAATTAAAATATTTTATTGATAATTTAATACAGACAATTCCTGCAGGCAACTGGGTATGAATGTGTTTCCTTTAAAACAACTCTCTAGTCCACAAAATATATGAAGTTCATTTTTGGCAAAATATAAAGAGAGTATACTTCATATCCTTATCTGTGAACCACTCTTGTTTCTATCTATTTACTACCACTATTTCCAGAATTTATAGTTTCACATTTATCACTACCTGCACAGCATAACTGCTGCTTCTGTAAAGACCCATATATCGCTGCAACTATAACTGAACAAGTTTCCATTGTTGCTGTTAGCTGTTGTCTCCCTTGTTTAAAGACCCTGGCTATTTATCTCAGTGTTCACACACAGCAATTGAAATGTATAAAAGTGGACATTATTACATAGAGACCACATAGGATACCTGCTCTACTTGAATGAAGATCTTTCCAGGATACCAATTCAGCTATATCTCAAAAGTCATAGAGTGGTGAAGCCAGAATTACTATATAAGGGAAGAAGAGCTTAGGAGCTGCATTCTGGTGGGGGTGGAGAAAAGGGAGTCTCACTCCCAGAGATCTAATTAGAAAAAAAATCTTATTTTGCATATCTAGAGGGGAGTCTAAGATTCTGCATTGCTAGAAAGCTCCAAAGAGCTAAAAATGCTCAAGGAACTAACATTGAATAGCATGGTCTAATAAACTAGTTTGAAATTGCGTATGAAGTACATGGTATTTCCTTAGGTTGCTACTGTATTTGGTGTGGCTGTTAGAGAGTGAGAATCTGAAGGGTCAATGAGGAATCTAACTTACATTCTCCTGAACCCTCAGTCTCTCCAGCTACCTTGTATTATTGCAACTGAATTCATAAAATCGAAACACATGCTCAACTATGACCAAATCAGGTGCATGTAGAGATCAATCAGGAGATACTTAAAAAATCATCACATGCTACCCACTGACAAGTGAAATCTGTATTTATTTGGGCAAGATCCAAGCACCAGGATTGTTTTAAGTGTCCCACGTGATTCTCATAATTCTCATTATGATTAATAACCTATAGGGCAAGTAGCTATCTGCTTTATGTAAAAGATAAATTAGTGGCTAAGGAAAGGATAGTGCTATTGGATAAACATCTATTCTAACAGTTATCAAAGCAAAAATTGCACCTGACAAAGTTAATCAGGCCAAGAAGACTTTATCCAGAGCTATTGCACAGAATACAAGCTGAATTCATCTCCACTAAAACAAAGGGCAGGACAGTTTTTAAGAGTTGGGGTGGGGGACTGTAGGCCATCTCTATTTGCTAATTAGCCCCACTCAAAGGAAAAGTAAACTTTTTCTTATCTTCATGACAAAAGATAGTTTTACAAGCTGGAGAAAGGCATCCATGGAAGTTAAACTCCTACTTTCCCACAGAGACTGGGAGATAGGGGTACAATCTCCTTCAGAGTTGACATTTCAAAGGCTCAAAGAGATGGGCCATATGATCTTGAGAAAGACACTCCTGGGTTGTGAAACTGTCCAGAGATTCAAAGGGGTAGAGAAAGAATGCATACATTTCTAAAGCAAACGCTCCAAGGAAAAGAGTTCAGGACTCAGAATCAGGAAGAGGCCTATCTAAAGTTTAATCAAGCTGAGGGGAACATTAAGGCCATCTTGGACACAGATAATGAAAGTGTTTTCTCCTAGAACTAGGGTTCTCAAACTTGGCTGCACATTGTAATCACCTGGGAGTTTTATAAAAATACAGATGCCTGTGTCTAACCCCAAAGGTAACCTATTCAAATATTGATTTAGGCATTGGTATTATATCTTCTCAGTAGTTTCAAAATATAGCCAAACTTGAAAACCATTATCCTGCATAAACTGGATTTCCCTGAGAGGATAGGAAAGTGTGAAATAAATTCAGAAATAAATAACTCCAGCTTGGTATTGTTTAATTGTATACCAAATACCAAATATGAAAATAGTAAATAGAAGAAAGAAAGAGGGATGGAGGGAAAATGAGGGGGGGGGGGGGGGAGGGAGGGAGGGAGGGAGAGAGAGAGAGAGAAGAAAGTATTTTTGCTTTATCTCAAGAACAAAAGGAAAGAAAAGGAAAAAAAAAGAAAGATTGGTTCTGCCTAACTGGAAGTTAGAGTATCAGAATTAATGGGCCATCTATAAAAACATGAAATGAATATTTTGACAAGCCAACTAAGACAAAATTCTTAAATAAATTAAATCTCTCTATGAACTGTTTTTCTCTAATTTGTACCTGGACTATGCTTGGGTGCTTTGTCTTATTCCTAATCTTACACACTAGACTCTCTTCTTAAATCTCCCTCTTTTCCTCATTCTGAATATAATTGTTCTGTATTTACCCCATATTTCTGTATTTTGAGTCAGAAATCCTAACTACCCCATCTGGGAAGCCTATCTGTGAGAATATGCTAATAGCATTAGGATTGTGCCTTTTCTGTAGGTAATTATGCATTTTTAGTTTTCCTAATAGCAGTCCCCCAGGTTTTTCAGTTCAAATCAGGGATGATTCCAATGGTGGCACTCTCAGCCCAGGCAAAAAGGATAACAGTATCATGTTAGGTTGATGAGTGACATTAATTTAGTGTGTGTGTGTGTGTGTGTGTGTGTGTGTGTGTGTGTGTGGAAATTTATTCTATTAATTCTATTGTTGCACTGACACAAATTCTAGTATTGGTCCCTAACTTTGGTAGGTCACATTCCCTTTGAGAAACTGATGAACGCTAGGGAATATCTTCAGATGAGTGTGAAAATACCTATATCTATAAAACTTTGAAAATAATTTGACAATATTCACATATTCACTGAAATCCTTTCATATATTTTAGAATTATAAGGATCCATTAATAATCCTTTATAAAATGAAAGGGGAATCTTTGTCAAGGTCACTTAATGAAATGTTTCACACAAAAAAGGGTCTCCAAAGTGAATGATACAAACGGTAACTTTAAAATAAACAATTTTCCAAATAACTATTTTATTTTTACTTCATCTCATACAGGTATAGATTAAATTCTTGTGTAATTGTAAATAAATGAAGTAATTATAAATAAAATGAAGAAGAGAACATCCTTACTAATATTTATGCATTTGTTTTTGTGACTCTCAATTCACTTTGGTATTTTCCTTCCATAAGAGGATATTAAATTTTTTTTAAGTTTTTCTCCTTCTTTTGATATTTAGCTTTAGCAACTATGTTTGAGAGGTTAGAAATCTCAGCAACCACGTCGCACTGATGTTCTGGCTCATGAAGAAGCAGGTGCAGCGTAGTGTATCATGACAGACTGAAATGGAATTCCAGCCGTGTGAAGGTAAATTTTCCAGCCGCAATGGCACAGATTGAAATAACTCACTCTTGACTGCTGCCGCAGAAAGTGTCAGTCTATATCTCAGACTGTAACTATCAACCACTTTGTACTGCTGCCTCTAGCAGACAGACAAACAGAGCTTCCAAAGTAACAGGGAGGCTAATGCCGTTACCTAAAGTAACTGAGAGTATTTAAACAGCTTCAGAGTCTCCGGTTTTTTCTACTAAAAATTATTTTTTTAATTTTTTTTAACATTTATTTATTTTTGAAAGACAGAGATAGACAGAGCCCAAGCAGGTGAGGGACAGAGAGAGAGAGGGAGACACAGAATCTGTCAGAGAGCTGTCAGCACAGAGCCCAATGGGGGGCTCGAACTCACAAACTGTGAGATCATGACCTAAGCTGAAGTCAGACGTTTAACCAACTAAGAAAGCCACCAGGCACCCCTAAAAATTCTTATCTCAAGGCCAAGAACATTTCTATTTGTTATATGGGGTGGCACATGACTATTACAATGTACCGATTTATGACTTCTTGTTTCTATTAAAATTAGATACGTATTTATAAATTTTCTCTATTTTAACATGGAGGAAGTACAGAGACAACATGGAGAAACTAGGAATGCCTGTCAAATTTCATGATGAAACTTTTAACAGTTAAAACTTTGAATGTAGTTTTTGTGTCTGAGCTTCAATCAAATTGCAGTGTAATTTTACTGAATACTTTCAAGTAAGCAAGAATTAGCCTTTTCTAAAAATAAAAATTTTGGGGCACTAGGGTGGCTCAATCAGTTAAGCGTCTGACTCTTGGCTTTGGCTCAGGTCATGATCTCACTGTTCATGGGTTCAAGACCCACATCAGGCTTACATTCCAGGCTGGCTCAATGCAGAGCCTGCTTGGGATTCTTTCTCTCTCGCTCTCTGCCTCTCCCCTGCTCATGTTCTCTCTCTGTCTCTGTCTCTGTCTCTCTCAAAAAATAAACTTAAAAATATTTTAAAAACTAAACTAAGCTAATAAAAATAAAAATGCTGATTCTTTATAATTGGCTTCTAAGAATAATTAAGGTGTCAGACAGTGGGTGTTGGAGCAAGATCTTACTAGAGTAGAGCCACCTCTTACTGGCCCTTGCAAGCCAGGTATACAAATATCTCCCCAACTCCCTGATCAGTGTTAATAGTTTGAAGTAGACCATGATACTAGTACTTAAGGCATAGAAATTGTAAAGCCTCCAAATTCACCTTATCTTCTCATGCCATGTGCCAATCATTTGCCAGCATATTATAGACTATTATACTCTAGTATAGAATAATATATATTATATTATATTATATTATATTCCATATAGTATCATACTATATCTAGTATGCTGCAGAGAGTGTACTATCTAGGCCAGTATGGCTATACAAAATGAATTATTAGGTTCTTTAGATAAATGTCAGTAGACTCAGATAATTAGAGGCAGAGGGCTAATATGACTAAAACTTTGCAGTCAGATGATATGCTACAATGGAACCAAGTCTTAGACCATACTCTGGTAATTGTGCACATATTAATAAAGAAAAAATAGTAATATGACCAATTCTTCTAGGCTCAGTAAAGATCCCAGTCTGTATCTACAGAAACTCTGGCAAGAACCTTCTATGAAAGATGGGTTTCTAGGGGAATACATCACGATGGCAGAGTTTACATCTAAGGTGAGTTTACAGAGTCCTTTTTGATAAAGTAGTGAAAACAAACAATTGAAAATTAATCTGTTAGAGTCCTGCTCTAAAAAATGTTAATTCCTTTCTAGCCAATTACATATGATAAACACTATTCATTTCACCAAAGAAAAATTATTCTGAAACATCTTATGCTTATTAACATTTCTGTGATATAGATTTAATAATGATATATGAATCACTCATGTACATTCCTCTGGAATAGAGATTCCTGATTAGGTTGCCACAAATGCTAACTAGATTCCAATCGACACACATACCCACACACAAATAAAATGGTATTCATTACCAAATGGACAATGTGGTATGATGCCAAAAAATATCGATTAAAAAAATTACTATTTCTGCATATAAAGGGATTATTCTCCATGGTGCTTTTGCATGCCATATCAGCTTTTGCTCTGGAATATCCTGTCAAGGATGTTTGTAACATAAACAACCTTAGATGATAAAGTTAATGTCTCATCCCTGGGCAGAGGACAGATTTGTTTCCTAAGATTGTCAAGACAATGTCTCCCTTAGGGGTAAATGTCAGGGAGGTTTGCCAGAAGTTTTAAAGATTAGGGATTTCATGGGGCGCCTGGGTGGCTCGGTCGGTTGGGTGTCCTACTTTGGCTCAGGTCATGAGCTCTTGTAACCTGCAGGTTTGAGCCCTACGTAGGGCTCTGTGCTAATAGCTCAGAGCCTGGAGCCTGCTTCGGAGTCTGTGTCTCCCTTCCCCTGCCTGGGCTCTGTCTCTGTCTCTGTCTCTCTCTCTCTCTCAACAATAAATAAACATATTTTAAAAATTTATTATAAAGATTAGGGATTTCCTAAACTCAAAATTCTTTAGCTATGATACAAACACAATTTATATGAAATATCTGATGGGACCTGATTCCACATCACTCCCCATAGGACTTGAAAGGCAAGAAAACTGATAAGAACATGAAGCTCATGCTTGCTTGTGATAAAGTCCTTTGTCTCTGGCCCTGAGTCTTGTGTCTTCTGCTAGCACCAATAAACCTATATTAAGCAAAAGTTTTCACTTACCAGTAGTATGAAATATCATATCACTAACAACTTTTGATACTATAGACACGTAAGTACAGAATTTATGGTTTTATCTGAACCCATGAAAGCCAATCAACAGCTGAAGATACCACATTCATAACTAGTTACAAATTAATTCATTATCTTTGTCTATAATTTTAATATATGCACCCTAAATTAAAATCCCAATTAATCATTTTCTCACTTTAGAGAATTTTAATACTAATATATGGGCTCAGCTTTATTATTAGGTTCTGCATTGGCAAACTCAAAACCATTATAAAAATGCAACTAGATACTTTGTTTGACAATAAAGTATGCATTTGAAAATATTCATATATTTAAGGCAATATTTGTCTTATGATACATTTCATACTTTTTAATAAATAATTATTAGAAGTGACCAAGATGGCCTTAACATTTCCCTTAGTTTGACTGAACTTTAGAGAGGTTTCTTTTAGTCCTAATCTTCCTTTTCTCAGAGCATTTATTTTAGAAAACTTGCAACTGTAAATTATGTTTTTGCCCCTTTGAGATGTAAATCTTCTCCCGGACTCCCAGTTTTACAACCCAGGAATGTCTTTCTCCAGAATCTGGGAAGCACCCCTTGGAAATGTAATCATCAAGGAAGATAGGGCCAGTATGTGAGAAAATGTTCAGCATTACTAATCATCAGGGAAATGAAAATCAAAACCACAATGAGACATCATCTCACACTTATCAGAGTAGCTGTTATAAAAAAGACAAGAGATAACAAGTTTTGGCAAAGATGTGGAGAAAAGGGAACCCTTGTGTACTTTTGGTAGGAACACAAATTGGTGCAACCACCATGGAAAACAGAATGGGGATTCCTCAAAAAATTAAAAATAAAAATATCATATGACTCAGCAATTCCACTTCTGGGTATTTATCTAAAGAAAACACAAACACTAACTCAAAATGTATAGGTATCCCAATGTTCATTATTTACAATATCCAAGACATAGAAGCAACCTAGGTGTCTGTTGATGGATGAATGGATAGAGAATGTAATATATACATTCACATGCACATACACAGGCACACACAGAGGAATATTATTCAACCACAAAAAAGAATGACACATTGCCATTTCAAACGACAGAATGACAGGGATAGACCTTGAGAGCATTAAGCTAAGTGAAATAAATCATACAGAGAATGACAAATATGAGTGATCTCACTTATATGTGTAATCTAAACAAACAAACAAACAAACAAACAAACACAAAAGCAAGTTCATAGATACAAAGAAAAGATTGGTGATTGTCAGAGGTGGAGTGTAGGGGGTAGGCAATATGGGTAAAGGGAGACCAAAGTAGCGACTTCTAGTTATAAAGTAAGTCATGAGGATATAATGTATAGCATGGCAACTATAATTAGTAGTATTGTATTGCATATTTGAAAGTTGCTAACAGTATATCTTAAAAGTTCTAATCAAAAGAAAAAAAATTGTCACTACGTATGATGATGGGCTTAAACTAGACTTACTGTGATGATCATTTTGCAATATACACAAACATGGAACGTTGTACACTTGAAACTAATATGTCAATTATACCTAAAAATAATTCAATAGAGGAAACAAAAAAGTTAAAGCCCTTATCTCCAATCTCTGTGGAAAGGTAGGAGCATAACTTTTGCACCTGCCAGTTAGAAAACATAGATGGCCTAATCACATTGACCAGACTTTGCGACAAAAGCCATCCAGTACTTTTCCACTAGCTCACCCAGCGCTTAAAAACTCTCCCACACCTTTTGTTTCAGGAGAGTTGAATTCAATCTCTCTCTCCTATAGTGATAGTCTGCAATAAAGTCTCCTTCATTTAATTTTTCCAGGATAATTTTTCTTTATCAGAACTCAATAACCATGAATACATATTATAATAAAATCCTAAGAAATTTTACATACACACACACATATAATTATTGTGGGTCATCTTAAAAAAGGACATTAAATTTTTTAAACAACAGAAAAGTACTACTAACAGGAATAAATAAGTGAATTTCCAGGTCCATAATCTGGTTTTTAGTCTTTAAAAATGTAATCTGAGTTAGTTTTTTTGACAAGATCACCATAAAAAGAAAAACAATATAAAAGACAAATTACATATGGAGAAAAAAATCAGGTTTAATTTGTTTAAACTTGCAAAGGAGGATTTTGATTAAGTTTTTCATGCAGTTCCATTAATAAAACCAAGGAAATCATAGGGAGAGAATTTAAAGTCTGATTAAAAGATAGGGAACTAAGAAAAGGCATAATTAGGCAATTCTCAGGACACAAAGAATTTGCCAGTGGGGTGCCCAAGGGATCAGCACTACAACACTAGAATTCAATAGATCTCTAAAACGTCTGTAACTAGGAGGGAAATTTATGCTTTGGTTAGTTGGGACTTGGTGTGATTTCTGGAAAGACTTAAAAAACCTAAATAATTGGTTTTGGGGCAGCAAATGAAATTCAACCCAAGAGTAAAGTATGTCATATTAAAACTATCAGCTTAAGCTATTTATAGTGACTTGTAAGTTCTAAATTAGTTGTAACCTCTCAGAAAATTGACCCCAGTCATCTCAAGAATTCTCAATCAAGACATCTCAAAGTGAAATAGAGCTCATTTATATTAACAGTACAAGCACAAGTGAGTTCATCTTTCACCGTGACAGCCATGGTCAAATAACGAGGGACAGACTTAGACAGATTAATCCTAAGTCTGTTGGCAGTCTCCATTCTACTGCTAACCTGTTCTAAATTTAGGAAGCCACTCTGACACTCTTAAAACTCTGAGAACTAAACCTGACTGCCAAAACATCGCCCAATTAAGAAAATAATAGAACTAGTGATTGGGCAATTAAGATCCCCAAGACAATTTTTTAATATTAATTAAAACTGAGTACTTCAGCCTTAATAGACACAAAATGCTCAGTCTCTGATCTTGTCTCTTTTCTTATCTTTTGATTATCTGTTGACCAGAACAAATTAATTTGCATTATAATGCAAATGAACCAATATGAAATATTTGAAAAAAAAATTAAATTCCAAGGAAGGATGAAGTGCAAGTTTCTGGTAAAAATGCAAAGTCGCATTTTTATTTTGGGGTAAGAAAAGTGCTAAAGTGCTATACCTATTTGAAAGAAGACTAGCAAGCTTTCATATTCTAGTATTAAATTAATTGAACAAAGCAAAAGTTACTTTAACTTTGAATTACAGTTTTATTATTGGAAAACGTTATAGGAGTTTTGTCCTAGGACGTTAATTCTTGGTCAACAAGGAAAAATTACATTTATATGAGAAAATGGGATGTCGCCTTTTAAATATCTTGATGGGACTTTGGAATGATGGGGTTTCAGAGCTGACAGCCAAGAAAGACTTCTTGAAGATGTCTTTGGTGCAAAACAAGGTGATTTTATTAAAGCATGGGGACAGGACCTGTGGGCAGAGAGAGCTGCAGTGGGGTTGTGAAGTATGACCGGTTATATACTGTGGGATTGGGGGAGGTAAAATCAAGAGAAAGTTTCTTTTCTTTCTTTTCTTTCTTTCTTTCTTTCTTTCTTTCTTTCTTTCTTTCTTTCTTTCAATATTTTCTTAATGTTTATTTTTTGAGAGAGAGAGAGAGTGCATGCGCGCGAGCGAGCACACGCAAAGGTGGGGGAGGGGCAGAGAGAGAGAGAGAGAGAGAGAGAGAGAGAGAGAGAGAGAGACAGACTCCAAAGCAGGCTCCAGGCTCCAAGCTATCAGCACTCATGAATAGGGAGATCATGAACTCACAAATTACTGGAGGCCTAGCTATTGTCTAGCTAAAGTTGTTTTTCCCTCTAGCAAAGCATTAGTATTAAGACATTAGGGAGTTCCTGGAGATTAGGCTATTGATAAGATTGCCTTTTTCTTGTAATTTACTAAGATATTTGTAAACTGATGGAGACTCCATCAGTTTAACCATTTGTTTTCTGTCCTTTCCTTTGTTCTTGGGCAGCCAGAAGTGCCTGAGGAATGTCAGACATATCCCACCTGGGGGGTGGGGAGGTGTTGTTAATCTGATATGTGCATGATATGTACATGAGAAAATTGTTCTCGTGTTCTTATTAGAGGGAGTCTTTAAAAAAAAGGGGGATACTCCCAGGCCACCCCAATAGCAAAATAACCCTAGAACAGAGTCCTGTCTCTGAAACCTCCAGTGAATAGCACCTCTGACTACGGGATCAGAGATCATCAAAAGTACCTGGCTGGCCAAGGTAATAGCATCGCAGCCACTGATTTAGGACACAAACTATAGAAGCACAGAGGACTAATAAGCACAATAGCACAAAAAATAATAATAAAAGAAGAAATGATATGTGTCTTCTGGAGCTTTGCCAGGAAGAAGGAAACAACCTAATATTCCCAAGGTTCCGTAGGGTGGGATTTCAGTTTAAATCCAAAAGATTCTTTGTCAATTTTGTCCACAAATTCCAGACAGAGGATGCTCCTATATAACAATGTTTCAGGTTGAAAAATATCCCTAAATAATTAATTTTCATAGGGTAAAATGATTTCTCTCTAAAATAATTAATTTCTCTCTAAAAAGATTTCTGTAACAGAAAACCCTAGTCATCAGGTGTATTTTCGACCAAAATCTGAGTTGGACTTTCCATTCATATTGTTTTCAATGCTTCAAATTTTGGTTGTTTGGCAATCACTTTACATCAGCAAAAACAACTGCTTCTTCAAAGAGTTCGATTTGGTGGTATGGTGTTTTTATAGTAATTAACCCACCCTGTGTTTTCAGACATTTTGGTGAGGTTTCAAAAAAAAAAAAAAATTCTTATTCTGTTTTTCCCATCCCACACCCAAGTTATCTCTGGCTCCTAAAGAAAAAAATCTGATATTAAATAAATTCTGTCTGGAAAACCCTGCCATTGAGAAAAATGACAGGGGATAGTAGGACATTTTGTTACTGAAATTTGAATAAGAAACCAATGTGAACTGATCCATTTTTATTTCCTGTCTGTAAAAATAAAGTCGGTACTAGGATAGTTAGCCTGATGTTTTGGACAAAAAATATTAAGTTCCTAAAATTTTCACAAACTCAAAGCTTAATTTTCTTTAAAAAATGGGCAATTTGGGGGCTCAGTTGGTTAAGCATCTGACTCCTGACCTGTCTCAGGTTAGGATCTCATGGGTGTGAGTCTGATCCCTGCGTTGGGTTCTGCACAGGCGGTGTGGAGCCGCTTGGGATTCTCTCTCTCCTCTTTCTCTGCGCCTCCCCTGCTCTCACCTACATGAACAAGCTCACTCTCTCTCTCAAAATAAATAAATAAACATTAAAAAAATTCTTTTAATTTTGACAATTTTGTTAGCATAAAGCATAAATTGTGAAAAGGAAGTGTCACAACTGGGAGAATTAGGCCAGTCATTGGAACAAAAATATTTTCTTCTGAAATAGTTACTAAATAGAGGTTTATTTCAATTTGCTTGAAATATTTAGGCAATTTGTTACCTACAGTTTACTTTGTTACTGTAATTTACACACGGTATAAATGAGAACCACATCAAGCTAATTCATTTCATTGTAACATAGCTTTCAAAGGTTAGAAAGAAATGAAAAATATCCCTTATAATGAATTCATCTAACATGTCCTTTGCTTCCAACTCCACAACATGGCCTTTAGTTGACATTTCCAGAAGAGGTATTCCAAATCAGTTAATTTTAGTTAGGTAAGTTTCCTCTTTAAAGCAGTCAAATATTTTGACAGAAATATGTCCATCACTGCCATTAACTGATATTAGAAAAAATATAAAGGCAGTGAGTGAACAAAGTGGGTTGAGGATAAACAAAAACAGGACTTGGATGCAGGGAAAGGAGTAGGGAGAAACCACAGTAAAAATGAGAAAAATTGGTTCTTTAACAAATGTTGCCCTGCTTTCTCTAATAGTGCATATTTGATATAATTTAAAATGTGCACAACTATTGAGCATCAACATTTCAGTTGATATGTACTGTAATATAGTTATACTTCAGGATTTTGCAGTTATATAAAATACTAAATAATTTTATATTATCCTTTTTTTTTGTTGTTCCAGTTTCGCATTCTGCTTTTATGGGTTTTCTCTCACCTCCCTCATCAGCAAATTATCAACACTCACTTCGCTCTGCTGACAGTGTTCCTGCCTGTGGCATTCCTATCTCCTTCTTATGTTCTGTTTTAAATGCACTCTGAGCTGAGACATTAGGTAGTACGTTATAGTGACATTGGCTGTATATTTCCTTGCAACATACGAACCTTTCCATTCACATGTGTTCTATATTCTATCATTTTACTGTGAATACATTGAGTTAGATTACTGTTGGCTTACTGATTACTGAATTCTTGGAAGTCATTTAAAGTTGTGTCTAAAATAATATTAACTAGAGAATGAAAGATGCTCTCCTTTGAGTTATTTGCGTGGATTTCAGTGCATGAGCTTTGTGTCACTTTTAAGCCAATCTACGGCAATTTTCTGCTTATTTTTAAATTCTTAGCCATCTTTGGTAGTTGAGGTTATTTTACTATTCGTAATGCTAAGGATTTGAAGGATGAACACAGTAAAATGACTTTGAAGATTTGAGCTCTATTTAAATAATTACAAAATTATTAGGTAAATGGGGAGAAGATTAAAAACCAGCAGAACTTGCTTTGAAATGTTCTATTGTCCAATATCAGAAACTATGCATTCCCAAAGAACTGCACTTGGAAATGGCATTTTCTAGAAGCAAAGCTTTTAGAGAGCAACATGGTTTTCAGTTCACTAGAAAAACAACTACACATCAGAGTAGCTTTTGAGAAGACAGAAGAGAGTGAATCATTAGTGTGCACAATACCAGCAAGGAAGCAGTTATCAAGTGTGGCATGCCCCTCACACCATCTCAGGGGTTTATTTTCTTGGAATATTGAAGCAAATGTGTGCTTTTTCTCTGTCCACTTTGTCTCCATCATCACTGTGAAGCCTTCGGATTTCAGTTTGTGGGCTAAAACAACTTGACTCTAATGACCTCAGTCAAAAACAGTATGATACTTAGTTATCCCATTTTTCTAAAAGATCCCTTTTTCTTTTTTGGCTGTTTTTCGTTTTCTCTTATTTTCTCTCTCAAACTGTTTTCTAAAATGGGCTGTCAGTCAGCACTTCCATACTCAGAGCTGGATTCCCATTTCAACTTTAAATCTACTCTCCAGACTCAAGGAACTCTATCAGCGCAACATTACTAAGCCTAATTCTCACACGCCCTGCGCAGTACGTAAAACTTCACACGTCGTATCACTACATGAACTAAATATATGTATATTCAACGTATCAAAAAAATTAACTTAACATTTTCTTCCCCCAAAGTGCTGTCTCCCAAATTTCTTTGTAAAAAGGATTTGGGATTAGAGTCGGCAACATGTTTAGATTGAGGATCCAGGAAATTATCTTGAAAATACACTTGCCTGACGAGCATATATCGTTATTATATATACTAGCATGGTATGCACATAGGGAGTAGAGGTGGGGGGATGGGGATTCAAGGACCCCTGAAGCCATGTTATGTGGTGTTAGGAGGGGGTGAGGCAGGGATGAAGGATTAAGCACACTTATCTTCAAGGTGCCCTTGGCCTTCTATTGGCTCTGACCTTTCAGAAATCACAACTCTTCACTCTTGTTAACACTGTGATTGATTTTACATCTCCAAAGCTAGAATCAAAACATTTTTAATTCCTTCTTTATTCCCTTTATCTAAACAGCCACTTTTTCAGTCTTGCATAATCTTGTCACTGAGCCGGCATCTAATGCTAAGATCTTTGCCTCAGATTCCTCTGCATATGACCAGCAGTGGTCTTTGTTGTGCATCTTTCTTAAGAAAAAAAAAAAAAAAAAAGGAGAGAGAGAGAGAGAGAGAGAGAGAGAGACAGAGACAGAGATTCATTTCCAAATTGATCTCCATTTCTCATGTCTTCTTATTGAAATGTAAATGAGCTTTGGTATTAAAAAGAACTGGACTTAACTTACAATTTTAGCACATAGGTAGGAGAACTTGAAAACACCTCACTTACAGCATTTAGAAATTAAGTTAAAACTGCCTATTTTCAAAGAGGATTTCCCAAATCGTCCCAGGGCGGATTTGCCATATTTTTCAATGTTCATCTAAGAATACTTGCAGTTGTTAAAATATTTATCAGATCACATTCTTAATATGGAATTTTTTTGTAGCTTTGTGTTTCTTCTACTAGTTTATAAATTTATTTAGGCTAGGGTTTATCTTGTTAATTTTATTTGCTACTTCTCCTCGAAAGAGGACGTGTGAAGCAATCACCTAATCATATACACATTGCTCTTTCTGGACTGTCAGTATCAGGCATTAGAAAGATCAAATGTATGAGTTGATACAGATTATGCATTCATTTCATCAATAATATGCTCTTGTCTATTGTACAAACCAATTAACTTTTCTCCACAGTATTTATTTAAATTATGAAGTAAAAAAATAATGTCATTACTTTTTAATTTCCTCTCAGAGATATTGTGTGTGTCTATTTGGTGGTTGCAGGGAGGCGGGGGGTGAAACGTGTCAGTTTGGAAACATTTAGAGGAAAAATATCAAATGAACTTAATATTTTCTCAAAATGTCCTCATTATTGTAATTTGTTTACTAAACACCTTACCTCATTATACTTTTTAAATGCTGTACGTTATATCCACTTAAATTCTTTCTTTCCAAGGAAAGTTTCAAAAGTGATTTAAGGTGTTTTGTTATTTTCTACCACATATGAGTGTTAGAGTGTTTTACAGTTACCAAGTAAATAATATATAATAGAGTTTGTATTCCTTGATTAAAACACTAAAAAATATTTTTAGAAGTTGATTTGTATGCAATAGTTTCAAAAGAAATAAAAAATAGAAAGTTTAACATTCTTTAAACTGTCTACACATCAAATGAATCTGACCCTTTCTGTAGCCTTTTCTATTTGTTGTTCATTTATCTTAGATGTCAGGATTTGTATTTCTAGGTGATCCTGTTAAATGTGGAATCACATTCAGAGCTATTTTAAAGCATTTGTAAAGACTAAGATTAGTTTTAACTTTAAATAATATTTAGAAATAGAGAAGAAAAAGTAAGTTTCTTGAACCTCTTCTATGGAATATTCTCTTTTGAATTGCATTTTTCTTCTTCTAAAGTAAAAGGATATATTAGCGTAATAACAATAACACATAACAAAAAAAAAGCACCAATTCAATTTGTTTGCATCAGCTTCTACTGTAATCCATACAACTCCTTAATAAAACATACATACAGACTGTATGCACCATGTTTACTTACAAGTGAACAATCCCCCATTTTTATTTTATGAATCTCAAAAGACTATGCTTTCTATCATTAATCACTAAGATTCTTAGTTATACAGAATGTCAATAAGTATTTCTTGAACAACTATTATTTGAGCAGTTGCTGTTTTTTTTATCCATATTAAGGGTATTCATCACAGATAATTTAAATAATATAATAAAATATGACTAAAGAAAATGGATTATTGCTTCCACTGAAACTATTATAAGTTTACATAATAGCAGTTTAATTTTTAAAATTACATAAATAGTAATGGTTACCATTTGCTTCTCAAAAATATAAATAATATTATCATCAATATTAATAATAATACTATTGCTATTAGCTCATTTCATCTTCAAAACAACCCTATAAGTTAGGATTTCATGGATGAAAATCTTAAGCCACAGAGAAGTTAAGTCATCTGCCCAAATCAAAGCAAGTTTTTAAGTATCTCTTTTTATCATTTTGTTTACTTGCCAGAGTCAGAACCTTAATTTAAACTGGTTTAGGGAGACAAATTGGAGCTGATTGGCTTATCTGTAGGATAACATGGATGTGTGTGGTTTCTCTTTGCTGCTTGAAATTAGGTCTCTCGCCTTACTGGCATGCTATGTTTGTCACTTCTGTGATACTGTGGCATGGGTCTGTGGCAGCAGGCTCAGCACTGGTGAGCATCTGGAAGTGTTTGTGCATGGTATGGGGCATCAGGGCCAATATTCAGTTAGTGGAGAGTGCCCGTGGAGAATGCTTTAATTTTTATTTCTTTGGAGACACTTTATGTGCAATCTGATCACTCCTTAGAAGGTCCTGGGGGTATAGGGCACCACTTGACCAACTTGATAATACACACCTTCCCTTAGCTTCCATCTGTCCTTATTTCACCCTCCTTAATTCCTAAACTCTCAGGGATCACTTCCCAAAATCAGTTATCCGCATATCAATTCTCACTTCAGGCTCTGCTTTCAAGAGGAATCAAGATTAAAACACCCATACAGGATATACTGAGAAAATAAAACTATGGAAGCTTGGAAGCATTTTTACTAAAATTCTATGTTCAAAAAGTAAATGTTATTTGAGTTCAGACAAAACTGAAGTAAATTAGGTAAACACATTCTTGAAAATTAGGAAAATAAATATTATGCTTGACCTGATTAAAAAAAATACATAAATGTTGGCATATATGTGTACTTTACTTACCTCAAAATATAATTTCAGGGGCCCCTGGGTAGTTCATATGGTTAAACATCCAGCTCTTGATTCTGGCTCAGGTCATGATCTCATAGTTCATGGGATCAAGCCCAGAGTCAGGCTCTGCGCTGACAGTGTGGAGTCTGCTTAGGATTCTCTCTCTCCCTCTTTCTTTGCCCCTCCTCACTCACATGCACATACTCCCTCTCTTTCTCTCTCTCTCTCAAAAGAAATAAACATTTAAAAATATATATGTATAATTTCAGAGAGGTAGTAATATTTTAAAAAGTCAAATTTTTTTTCTTCTTTTTTTAAGAGACAAATATTTTTAATTAAAACTAAGAAATACCCACTTAAAAAAAAGAGAAGGGAGAAATAAAACATGAACAGAGTGTTCATATAGACACTAATTAATAATCAACATAACTGTATTATTTTAAAGAAATAAATGCAAATTAAATAAATAGAAAATCTTCATCTATAAAACTAACAAAAATTTAGAAGCATACTATATAATACTCCGTGCTGGTTGGAAAATAATGAAACTGTCCTCTATTACTGTTCATGAGACAACACACTTTAACTCAGTTATTATACTTCTAAATTATATCTCAGTAAGATAATGCAACACTCAGGACAAAAAGTTACCTTGCTTTGTAAAAATATTGTCCCCAACAATATATATAATAGCAGAAAAGGGGGAAACAAGCTAAACATTAACCAATGTGATGCCTTATTAGTTTTCTTACTGCTGTAATAAATTATCAAACTATAATGGCTTAAAACAACACAAATTTATAATCTTACAGTTTTGTAGACTACTCCAAGCTTAGTAGCTGACCAATCCACGATCTTGGGATTCCATCCAATCGGATAAGCATTCTACCCCTTGCAAAGAAGTAGGAGCGGAGGAGATGCTGGAAAAGGAATATAAGCCTCTCCTTAATATATATTTATAGCATAAACCTATAAAACTGCAGACCATAAATGCAAAAATCTTCAACAAATTATTAGAAAATTAAATCCAACAATATATAAAAATAATTATACAAAGTGGGATTTACACCAAGTATACAAGTCTGGATTAACATTTAAAAATCAGTTAATGTAATCTATTACATCAACAGACTAAAAATCAAAGGATTATACCAATAGATGCATAAAAACCATTTAACAAAATCCAACATCTATGAATGATAAGAACTCTCAATAAACTCCTAATAGAGAGGAACTTCCTCGACTTGATAAAGAATATCTACATAAAATATACACCCAATGTTAAACTTAGTAGTGAAAATGCAAAGCTTTTCCAGTGAGATAAGAAAGAAGATAAGAATGTCAACTCTTCCCACTCCTTTCCAGTATCATCCTAGAAGTTCTAGCTAAAGCATAAGACTAGAAAGGAAATACAATGTATACATATAGGGCAGGAAGAAATGAAAGTATCTATGTAGAAAATCCTAAATAATTGATTTAAAAAACTCCTGGCAGTAATAAAACAATTATAGCAAGGCTGCACAACACAGGGTTAATATATGAAAGTAAATCACTTTCTTATATACCAGCAATGAACAAGTAGAATTTAAAACTAAACACAATACCACTTACATTAGCACCCAAGAAAGTTAAATACTTAGACATAAATAAAACAAGATACGTACAAATCCTATATTAGAAAAACTACATAACTCTGATGAATAAAACTAACAAGCTGGAAAAATGGAGAAATATTCCATACTTATGGATAAGAAATTTCAGTACTGTCAAAATGTCAGTTTTCCCAACTTGCTCTATAGAATCAGTACAATACAAATCAAAATCCCAACAAGTTATTTTATGGGTATCAATAAACTCATCCTAAAATTTATATGGAAAGGCAAAAGACTCAGAATGACCAAAGCAATATTGAAGGAGAAGAACACTGAGCCCTGCGTCTGGCTCTCTGTTGTCAGTGTGGGGCCCACTTCAAATCCTGTCTCCCTTTCTCTCTGGTCTTCCCCCCACCCACCCTCTCAAAAATAAATAAATAAACATTAAAAAATAAAATAAAATATTTAAAAAAAAGAACAAGTTGAAGGACTGATACTACCTGACGTTAAGGCTTACTGTAAGGCAACTATAATCAAGACGGTGTGATATTAATAAAAGAATAGACAAATAAATCAATGAACTGGGATAGAGAGCCTGAAAATAAATCTCTATGAATACAGCCAACTGATCTTTGACAAAGGAACAAAGGTGATACAATAGAACAAATATAAGGTCCTTAACAAATAGTGTTGGATCAACTAAACATCAACATGCAAAAAAAAAAAAAAAAAGAAAAAAGAAAAAAGAAAAGAAAAGAAGAATCTAGACATAGTTTTACACTCTTCAAAAAAATTAACTCAAAATGTATAGATCATAAAGCTACATGTAAATACAAAACTTTCCAACCCTCGGAAGATATCACAGAATATCTAGATGACTTTTGATATGACAATGATACTTTGGACACAACACTATGAAAGAAATAATGGATAAGCTGGACTTCATTAAAATTTTTAAAATTCTGTTATACAAGGGACAATGTCAAGAGAATAGAAGATAAGTCACAGACTAGGAGAGAATATTGTCAAAAGACACACCTAAGAAAGACTGTCATTCATAATACACAAAGAACACTTAAATTTCAAGAATAAGAATACAAACAATTTGGTTAAAAAATGGGCCAAATATATTACCAAGAACCTTACCAAAGAAGATACAGAGACGGCAAATAAGCAAAGAATAAGATGTTCTACATCATATGTTATGAGGGAATTACAAATTAAAACAACAGTGACATACCACTACACACCTATTAGAAGAGCCAAAATCCAAAACAGTGAAGTGTCGAATGCTGATGAAAATATGAAGCAAAAAGGACTCTCAGACACTGCTGGCATGAATGAAAAATGGCATAGCCACTTTGGAAGACAGTTTGGCAGTCTCTTACAAAGCTATACACACTAACCATATAATAGCACTCCTTGGTATTTACCCAAAGGAATTGAAAGCATGTTCATAAAAAAAACATGCACACGTTTATAGCCACTCTATTTGTAACTGCCAAAACCTGAAAGCAACCAAGATGTCCATTAATAGGTGAATGGGTAAATAAACTGATACATCCAGGCAATGAATATTATTCAACACCAAGGAGAAATTAACAAACCATGAAAAGACATAGAGGAACATTGTAGATCTATTAGTAAATGAAAGAAGTGAATCTGAAAAGGCAACTATATGATCAATCTGTGTGATTTTGACTATATGACATCTGGAAAAGGCAAAACCATGGAGACAATAAAAAGATCAGTGATTTCCAGGGGATGGGGTGAGGGGAGGGATACATAGGTGGAACACTAAGGATTTTAAGGGCAGCAAATATGCTCTGTATATTATCAAAGTAGATACATGCCATTATAAAATGTGTACAAACCAACAGAATGTGCAATACTGAGAGTGAACCCTAATGTAAGCTAGGGATTTTGAGTGCTTATGATGTGTCAGTGTAGGTTCACTAATTGTAATAAATGTACAACTCTTATGGGAGATGTTGATAATGGGGGGGTATGCATATGTGGAATGGGGGGCTTATGGGAAGTCTCTGTATGTCCTTGATTTTGCTGTGAACCTAAAAATGTTCTAAAAAAATAAAGGCTTAAAAAATACTAAAACATAAAAACTTGATTCATTCCATCTGATCCTTAAAGGAAACTGAGACAATCAGGGAAATTTCATTATGGACTGAACATTAGGAAATGTTAAGAAAATGTTGTTTGTTAATATTATTATGGGTGCTAATAACATTATTTTTAAATGGCTGTTTATTATATAAATATATGCAGGTGTTTGTGGGGTCATATATATGATATATTGCTTTAAATGACTTCAACAGAAGAAAGATATCCAAATATATGTATATATAGCAAATGTGGCCACTACTAATTATTGTTCTGAGTAAAAAGCATAGGTAAAAATCTCTCAAATATGTATATTTGAAAAGTATTATAATAATTAAACTAAAAACAAAGTACACAGAGAGAAGAACTAGAATTAATTAGAATTAATAAGAGTGTAGGAAGTTTATCTATCCAGGATACTAAAGTACACTAACTCTAGATTAAAGCCTCCTTACTATCCTTGTGGTACTTTCAGAGGATGTTATCTTTCCTAATCCTTCAATTTAGTAAAATTATGACTCTTCAAAGACTTTCAATATTGGCATATATACAGTACCATTCCCTTGGGCTTTTAAAAAAACAGATGTATTTAGATTGTCATAACTTCTAGAAGAGGAGTGAAGTTGGAACTACCATTTACTAAGATTGGAGATACTTAAAATTAATCAATGGGAAGGCCATTTTCAACCAACAAATACCGTGCCAAGAATGCTAATAGCACTCCCTTTAAAAAACACTATTATAAAATATTCTGAAGATGAAATGATCTCAAGGCATCCTGAATAGAATTCTTAGCTACTTCAAATTCTCGGACTCAGACTTAAATAAGCATCCCCATCGGCACCATTTTTTTTAAACTGCTATGATTTTACGACCCAGCTATTCAGTTTTTCAGAAATCCTTCAGATATTTCTACCATCATTGGCATTTTTAATTGCAGACCTTTTGCTAAAGGTCACTAGGGGAAAACCACCTCACCCAACACAGAATCCACCCAACCTAGGATCCACAAGCAGATGGACATAAACTTCTGCCTTATATTTCTATCTCCAAACTATTAGCCCACACTGCCATCCTATGGCTTAATTGGTTCCCTTATCATCTGATTTTCTGAAAATAAGATTTTTACTTTAGAATACTCTTAGGTTTACAGATAATACAGAAAGTTTCCCACATTTAGTTTCCATTTATTAAATCTTACATTAGTGTGATATTTTTGTCCCTACACTGATACAACTTATTACATGTAGTCCATACTTATTTCATATTTTCTTAGTTTTCACCTAATGTCATTTGTTATTGTTGCACAATCCCATCAAAGATACCATATTACATTTAGTCATTATGCCTTAGGCTCCACTTAGTGTGACAGTTTTCAGACTCTCCTTGTTTTTGACGACCTTTTCAGTACCTTTGGGAGGTACTGTACAAAAATAGTACTAAATAGGGGCGCCTGGGTGGCTCAGTCGGTTAAGCGGCCGACTTCGGCTCAGGTCATGATCTCACGGTCCGTGAGTTCAAGCCCCGTGTCAGGCTCTGTGCTGACAGCTCAGAGCCTGGAGCCTGTTTCAGATTCTGTGTCTCCCTCTCTCTGACCCTCCCCCATTCATGCTCTGTCTCTCTCTGTCTCAAAAATAAATTTAAAAAAGTTAAAAAAAATAGTACTAAATACCATTTTTTAAAATGGCCCTCATATGGGCTTTGTCTTTTTTTTCTCACGGTTAGGCTGGAATTATGGGTTTAGGAGAGGAAGGTCACAGAAGTAAAATGCCATTCTCATATCATATCAAGGATAATGGCTATCAATCTGACTAATCACTACTGATACTGATCTTGATTACTTGGATGAGGCAGTGTTTGTCAGGTTTCTTTACTGGGAATTCACTATTTTCCTATTTACTACTGCCCCATGTCTAAAGTGTATTCTTTAGAAGGAACTTTGCACAGGCTGCATTAAGAAGTTGGAAGTTATTCTACACATTCTTGAGGGTATAGTATCTATGTAAATTAATTTGAATAATTCTGTATAGTGATTTATCTATTTTCCCTATTAATGTATTCAATGACTTATTTATATGAATATGAACAAAAGATAATCATTTTATACCTTGGGCTATAATCAAATAGTACTTTATTTTACTGCTCACATTTTCCCACTGGGAACTCTTTCAGTTGGCTTCTGTGTCCCTTGGACATGTCTCATCAGTGTGTGTGTGTGTGTGTGTGTGTGTGTGTGTGAGTGTGTGTGTGTGTGTTAGTACTTCCTTACTTTCTTGATGCTGTAACTTTCTTACTTTCCTTACAACTCAATGTTTCATGCTCATTTTATATATTTCCTGCCCTAGTCCTAGATTCAGCCATTTCTCCAAGGAGCCTTGTTTCTGTGTTTGGAGAATGGTATTAGGAAACCAAGATCTGGGCCCAAGGTACACTTGCTGCTACTGTGTGTCCTACCTTCCATGCTTCTCAGTTGACAGAGCAAGGAACTATATTTGTGTATATTAAGCTGTAAATATACACACATATCTATAAATATTTCTCTATGTAACCATCTATATCTATAGTAAGCTACGTATGCATTCATACTGCAATCTCCCACACTAATCCATTATCACATGGACAATTCTTTGCTTCTTCCCTTTGCTTATCTCTAACATCTCACTCCAAAGCTAGGAAAACTGGCTCCTATCATCTGCCATTTATTTCCTTATTTGTTCAGTTCTAGTATATACTAGATGTTTGTCTGCCTCAATTGATATAATTATATGATTTTTTATATTTGATAGAATATTTGATAGATATTTGATAGCCTATTTGATAGATTACACTGATAGGTATTTTAATGTTGAACAATCCTTTCATCCCTGAAATAAAAATCTCACTTAGTCATCATATATAATTATTTTTGGGGGCCCCTGGGTAGCTCATTCAGTTAAGCATTCTACTTCAGCTCAGGTCATGATATCACAGTTTGTGGGTTCAAGCCCCACATCGGACTCTGCTGACAGCTCAGAGCCTGAAGCCTGCTTTGGATTCTGTGTATCTACCTCTCTGCCCCTTTTCTGCTTACGCTCTCTCTCTGTCTCTCAAGAATGAATAAACATTAAAAAGCAATTATTTTTATACATTATGGATCTTATATGCTAAGATTTTATTGAGTGTTTTTGCATCTATGATCATGAGAGGTTTTGGTCTATAGATTTCTTATAATGTCTTTGGTTTTGATATCAGGGTAATGCTGGCCTCATGGAATGAGTTAGAGGAAGGAAGTATTCCTTCTCTTTAGATTTTCTAAAAGAGATTGTACAGAGCTAGTATATATATATATATTTTTGCCAGCTATATTAAGGTATAATTGACATATGACTTTGTGGAAGTTTAAGGTGAACAATGTGATTATTTGATATATGTCATGTGAATCATTGTGAAATGACTACTAAAATAAAGTTTGTTGACACCTCTGTAACTTCATATAATTACAATTTTTTTCTTTTTTTTCAATATATGAAATTTATTGTCAAATTGGTTTCCATACAACACCCAGGGCTCATCCCAAAAGGTGCCCTCCTCAATACCCATCGCCCACCCTCCCCTCCCTGCCACCCCCTATCAACCCTCAGTTTGTTCTCAGTTTTTAAGAGTCTCTTACACTTTGGCTTTCTCCCTCTCTAACCTTTTTTTTTTTTCCTTCCCCTCCCCCATGGGTTTCTGTTAAGTTTCTCAGGATCCACATAAGAGTGAAAACATATGGTATCTATCTTTCTCTGTATGGCTTATTTCACTTAGAATCACACTCTCCAGTTCCATCCACGTTGCTACAAAAGGCCATATTTCATTCTTTCTCATTGCCACGTAGTACTCTATTGTGTATATAAACCACAATTTCTTTATCCATTCATCAGTTGATGGACATTTAGGCTCTTTCCATAATTTGGCTATTGTTGAGAGTGCTGCTATGAACATTGGGGTACAAGTGCCCCTACGCAACAACACTCCTGTATCCCTTGGGTAAATTCCTAGCAGTGCTATTGCTGGGTCATAGGGTAGGTCTATTTTTAATTTTCTGAGGAACCTCCACACTGCTTTCCAGAGCGGCTGCACTAATTTGCATTCCCACCAACAGTGCAAGAGGGTTCCCGTTTCTCCACCTCCTCTCCAGCATCTATAGTCTCCTGATTTGTTCATTTTAGCCACTCTGACTGGTGTGAGGTGATATCTGAGTGTGGTTTTGATTTGTATTTCCCTGATGAGGAGTGACGTTGAGCATCTTTTCATGTGCCTGCTGGCCATCTGAATGTCTTCTTTAGAGAAGTGTCTATTCATGTTTTCTGCCCATTTCTTCACTGGGTTATTGTTTTTTGGGTTTGGAGTTTGGTGAGCTCTTTATAGATTTTGGATACTAGCCCTTTGTCTGATATGTCATTTGCAAATATCTTTTCCTATTCCATTGGTTGCCTTTTTGTTTTGTTGGTTGTTTCCTTTGCTGTGCAGAAGCTTTTTATCTTTATAAGATCCCAGTAGTTCATTTTTGCTTTTAATTCCCTTGCTTTTGGGGATGTGTCAAGTAAGAAATTGCTACGGCTGAGGTCAGAGAGGTCTTTTCCTGCTTTCTCCTCTAGGGTTTTGATGGTTTCCTGTCTCACATTCAGGTCCTTTATCCATTTTGAGTTTCTTTTTATGAATGGTGTGAGAAAGTGGTCTAGTTTCAATCTTCTGCATGTTGCTGTCCAGTTCTCCCAGCACCATTTGTTAAAGAGACTGTCTTTTTTCCATTGGATGTTCTTTCCTGCTTTGTCAAAGATGAGTTGGCCATAGATTTCTGGGTCTAGTTCTGGGGTTTCTATTCTATTCCATTGGTCTATGTGTCTGTTTTGGTGCCAATACCATGCTGTCTTGATGATGACAGCTTTGTAGTAAAGGCTAAAGTCTGGGATTGTGACGCCTCCTGCTTTGGTCTTCTTCAAAATTACTTTGGCTATTTGGGGCCTTTTGTGGTTCCATATGAATTTTAGGATTGCTTGTTCTAGTTTCGAGAAGAATGCTGGTGCAATTTTGAGGGGGATTGCATTGACTGTGTAGATAGCTTTGGGTAGTATTGACATTTTGACAATATTTATTCTTCCAATCCATGAGCACGGAATGTCTTTCCATTTCTTTGTATCTTTTTCAATTTCCTTCATAAGCTTTCTATAGTTTTCAGCATACAAATCTTGTACATCTTTGGTTAGATTTATTCCTAAGTATTTTATGCTTCTTGGTGCAATTGTGAATGGGATCAGTTTCTTTATTTGTCTTTCTGTTGCTTCATTGTTAGTGTATAAGAATGCAACTGATTTATGTACATTGATTTTGTATCCTGCAACTTTGCTGAATTCATGTATCAGTTCTAGCAGACTTTTGGTGGAGTCAATCGGATTTTCCACGTATAATATCATGTTAATTACAATTTTTGTATTAAAAACATTTAAGATCTAGTATCTTAGAAACTTTCAAGTATATAATATAGTATTGTTACCTGTAGTCAGCATGCTGTAGATTAAATCTAAAACTTATTCATCTTATAATTGGAAGTCTGTACCTTTTAACCAATATATCTCTATTTCCTCTACCGAATAGCCTCTGGCAACCACATTCCACTCTGCTTCTATGAGTGTAGTTTTTTTTTTTTTAGATGGCATACATAAATGAGATCATATGGCATTTGCCTTCCTATGTCTTATTTATTTCACTTAGCACAATGGCCTCTAACCCACACATGTTGTTGGAAATGGAAGGATTTGCCTTTTTTTATGGTGGAATATTTTATTGCATTTATCTACCACATTTTCTTTATCCATTCATCTATCAAAGGACATTTAGGTCATTTCCATGTGTTGGCTGTTGTGAATATGATGCTATGAACAAGGGGGTGCAAGTATCTCTTTGAGGTAGCAATTTAAGTTTCTTCATATATATCCAGAAGTGGAAATGCTGTATCATATTATGGCTTTATTTTTAATTTTTTGAGGAACCTGTATACTGTTTTCCATAATAACTGCACCAATTTGCATTTCTACCAATAGTGCACAAGGGTTCCCTTTCCTTAAAATCTTGCCAACACTTGTTATCTCTTATCTTTTTGATAACAGCCATTCTAACAAATGTGAAGTGATATCTTATTGTGGTTTTACTTGAATTTTCCTGTTGTTTAGAAATGTTGAGCATTGTTTCATGTACCTATTGGTCATTTGTATATCTTTTTTGGGAAAAAATGTCTATTCAGGTCTTCTGCCCATTTTTACTTAGATCATTTTTTGTTTGTTTGTTATTGCATTGTACGAGTGCAAGGATGATTCAACATATTCATGTCAATAAATGTGATACACCATGCTAATAAAATGAAAGATAAAAATCATGATCATTTCAATAAATGCAGAAAAAGCATTTGAGAAAAATTTACATCCTTTCATGATAAAATCCTCAATAATTGGATATAGAGGGAATAATGAAGGCCATATATGACAAGTGCACAGCTAACATAAACAACAGTGGAAGGTTGGCAGTTTTTATTCTTGAGTCACAATCCCTTGTTCAGAGTTTGGACTTGAACCAAGTTTCAGTTCAAAACCCATGGACTGAAGATGTGACCAGATCCCTAGGAGGAACGACTCCACAACATATAATCAAGTATATATTACAACGATTCTCCCAGTCTTTCACTGTAGGTACCTAGAATCATTAATTCAGGTGACTGACACTAAGGAAAGGGGGCTACTTAGAGAGCAACTGGACACAAGGTCTGAACTGGCAATGATATATGCTTAGCCAGAGGATTATCACGCTCCCCTTATTCTTCCACAGATAGAATGGGGGCTTATAGAATGGGGGCTTATACAGAATTCAGTATAAAGTCTCATTTCCATACTCAATCTACATGGTCTGCAGACCTATCAGGTATTCCTTTCCCTGGTACCTGAGTATATAATTTGGATCAACAACCTGGCAATTGGCAGAAACTTGGGGTGTGTGGTAAGAGCTATTATAATGCAGAAGACTAAGTAGAAGCCTCTGCAATCCCGCTCCTCACTCCCTGACCCTACGTTGGAAAATATAGTAAATCAAAAACAATATATCCCAGGAAATGACAGAGATTAGTGCCTCCTTTAAAAATCTAAAGGAAGCATCTATGGAAGCCCCATTATACCTCCTTTAAATTTGCCAGTCTGGTCCCTGTAAAAACCAGATGGAACCTGGAGAATTACTGTAAACTATAGCAAGCTTAACCAAGTATCAGTTCTGACTTTAGCTGCTCTGCCAGATGTTGTATCCTTGTTAGAGCAGTTTAATAAGGTCTCTGATACATGGTACGCTGCCATTGATTTGGCATGAATTCTTTTTTATTCTGATCAGAGAAGAGGATCAGAAATAGTTTACATTCACATGGAAATGACAATATTTATTTACAGTTTTACCCATGGCTCTGTTAGCTTGCCCTCATATCCAAAGATATGTAGACTGTTTGGACAACACACTGACCCATTATATTGATGGCATCATGCTCTTTGGAAGTATGAGAAAAATTAGCTAGTATATCAGCAATCTTAATAAGGTATTCTTTAAAAATTTTTTCATACTTTGACACTTTATTGAATTTAAGAGTCCAGTTATCAGGGGTGTGATGGGATATCTGTCCCACAGTTAAACACAAACTAGTGCATTTAGCATTCTCTGCCACAAATACAGAAGCTCAGTGCTTTATAGGTATTTTTGGGTTCTGGAGGCAACACGTTCACCACATATAGTATAGCCTTGGCCCAAACACTATGTGATATGTTAGACTGCCAATGTCATGACCACTAGAAAGCATTTTCCAAGTAATAGGCACTGAACACTAACTAGACAAAATAACTAACCTAGTTGGCATTAGTCAGCCTTCCGCATTGGTCATGCTGAAATTTGCACAATGGGCTCATGAACATAATGAATGCCTAGCTAATTATTGTTACTATTGAATACCTCACATGCCAGCAATAGAAACCAGTGCCAAGCCAATACAATGGTAATAATCTTGAGGAAACAAAAAACAGACAATGAGATACAAGTAAAATACATTGGTCTCCTTTCTTATCTATAAGGACAATCAGTTTTTTCTTATAGGCATAGACACCTGTTCTGGGTATGAGTTTGTTTTTCTTGCTTTTGGAACCTCAGGCAACATGACTCTTTAGGTCTTAAAGAATTGCCTGGTTCACAGGTGTAGAATTTCACAAAATATAACATTTATAAAGGGGACTCACTTCACAGTGAAGGAGTTGAAGGAATGACACTACAACCATGGGCCAAACTGGTCATGTCAAACACAGTACTTTCCAGGAGCTGCAGAACAAAATGGCAGCCTGCTGAGAGCACAGCAAAAGTTTCCCCTTGGAAGCAGACACATCACTGCAAGGATTGGGAGCCATACTTCATGATGATATATGTGCATTAAATCAGAGACCTCTATGTCCCAATAAGAAGAATACATGGTGCTGTGGTATGTAAGAGTGGAAGTAGGAGTGGCTCAATTTACCATCATTTCCAATAATCTGTTGAGGTACTTGTCCTTGCAAATCTTGGTTCTGCAGAATTAGAGGTCCTAGCCCCCAGGAGGGTATACTCCTGTCAGGGCACAGCAAGAGCCCCATTGAACTTCAGATGAAAAAAGGGTTTACTATCTTGACAGGATGAGTGATCTTGGTTAATGGAATGAGATGAGGAAGCTTTTATATAATTACATAATGTAATAAAACTGGAATCCAAGTGATCAACTTGAGTAACTTTTTGGATTTTCTTGACAATTTTACATTTATGTAACTGTGAATAACTATGTGCAGCAGCTTGGTCTGAGAAATTGTGATTACTATGTGGCCATATCCCTGAGGAATGATTACCACACATTCTGACCCCTGAGGAATGAAGATTTGGGTTTGCCACCAGGGAGACCTCTATTCCCTGACAAAGTGATAGAAAAGGTTAAGAGGAATATAGAATAGGCAGAGGAGAATGGGGAGTCTAATACCAGTTACAGTCATGAGACCAAATACAGTGATGGCGGGTGTGGTTCATTCCACTTATGTCTTTCTTGAAGATTCCCTTCCAAAAGAAAGATCCATGAAAATGAAGGAGTTGTTACCCCAAAACACATAAAACTGTGGATCTATGTGGAGCAAGGGAAGGACCCTGATGACCATGGAGACACATTGCTCAGGTCTTATTTAAGAGAACCAGCTAGAGGAAACATTTTTATGACAGTTTCTATCTGCCTCCCTTTTGGCCCACCATAGGGCTTATAATGAGGCTACACTTCTCCCACACTACCTCTTATGCCAATTATGAAGGATGGTAGGGGGTATCAGAGCTGGCTAATTCCTGCCCAACATGGAACTCCTCCAGTGGGTAACCTTTGTTTGGATGTTCCCTACTACCATAGCTAACTTTCTCAGAATGTTATTGTTGACTCAAGACTTCTCACATCCAATCCTTTTTCCTTTTCTTTCATAAGTTCCTTAACTGTGTTATTAAGGCAATCCCTACCTTCTTGATCCTTCCCCATTTTCTGTATAGATATTCCCCCAATATATCTTATCTCTTACATATCTAATGTCATCTTGGTGTGTGCTTCCTGCAGGGCCTCCACGGACACAGTTACAAAATGAATGTTCTTACAAAATACATAAAAATGCACAAAGTGAAAGGAAAAAAAAAGCAGATGCTTTTAAGAGCTCAAGTACAGAGCAAACTAAAACAAAATAAATTAAAACTACCTTGAAGTTTGCATATTGCTGGTATTATCTTCCCAGGAAAGTGATTAGGCATTCTTAGAGAAAATAAGGACAAGTGTTAGATCAGACAAAACTGCTATCAAATCCCTTCTGATTCTTCCAATTACAAACTGTGTAATTTCAGAGTCTGTGCTTCCTGAATTTAAAACTAAAAATCATAATAGTTATCACATTGAATATTTGCTGGAAATACCAGCAGTGCCATAATAGTGATTTAAGGTAAGCAGCAATGTGAAAAAAGTTGTTAAAGACTTTTTAAAGTGTTTCCTTAACAAGACTATGAGGAATTTAATATGACAAAACTACAAAAGTTTAATCACAATACCTGAATAGGGTTAAACATTACAGACACAATTAAAATTAAAGATTCCAGCTTAAAAAATGACAGATTAAATATGGCCATAATTTATTTGGCACTCTTTCCATTGAGAGGTAAAATTTATTTTCTCTTCCCATGGATCTGGGCTGGCCTATCATTGTTTTGGTCAATAATGCATGGTGGAAGTGACACTGCCAGTTCTGAGCATAGCTTTAAGCATATCAGTAGCTTATAGTTTGGTCTATTAGAAGCCACCATAGAAGAGGCATGAATACCCTAAGACTATTACCTGTGAAGAGTTATTTTGAGGGAAATACAAGAAGCACTGAGATGCCAGATATATAAGTGAAAAGGTCATTTTAAAAGTGCATCCTCCAACTCCAACTGTCCCAGATGACATCACATGGATTGGAATCTAACCACCCAGCTGAGCCTTTCCCATTTCTAGTATGATAAAATCATGAGAAAAATAGAATGTTTGTTTTACTTTTTTAAAGTTGGTTTATTTATTTTGAGAGAGAGAGAGAGTAGGAGGGAGGAGCAGAGAGAGGGAGACACAGAATTCCAAGCAGGCTCCACCCTGCTAGCGCAGAGCCTGACGTGGGGCTCGAACACATGAGCCATGAGATCATGACCTGAGCTGAGATCGGGTCGGACTCTTAACCAACTGAGTCACCTGGGTGCCCCTAGAACATTTATTTTAAACCATTAAAGTTTGTGGTAGTTAATTGTATAGCAAGAGACAACTGAAACATTTAATATTTTCTAATCAAAACTGAAAAATAAAGGGAGATTTGAGAATTGTAGAGTGAATTTTAAAAGTTATTACTGTTGAAGGGTGATTCCTTAGACTTTATTTTTGACACCAAGGAAAATAGCATAAATTTTCACAATACCTGATAGTATATAAGTCAGACTAAAGTGAATTTAAATTTCAGCTTTGCCACATGTTGACTGACTGTACATTAAAAAAATTTCCAGGGGCGCCTGGGTGGCGCAGTCGGTTAAGCGTCCGACTTCAGCCAGGACACGATCTCACGGTCCGTGAGTTCGAGCCCCGCGTCAGGCTCTGGGCTGATGGCTCGGAGCCTGGATCCTGTTTCCGATTCTGTGTCTCCCTCTCTCTCTGCCCCTCCCCCGTTCATGCTCTGTCTCTCTCTGTCCCAAAAATAAATAAAAACGTTGAAAAAAAAAATTTCCAAGGCACATCTTGCTTATTAGTGAAATGGAGATATTAATAACTTCTAAGGTTATTGTGAAAGTTTAATGGTAAAATGTGTACACTTGGGTGCATTTTCTTGCATACAGCTTATTAGATGTCTCCATTAGCAAATATAGCTTACTTAATATCTTACCTCATTTATTTTGGAAATCCTTATTTGAGCTTAGAACCATAATTTCTACTTCATTCTGTACCCAATCTGTATTCAGAATCATTCTGCATCTTTCCTGAGATATTAAATAGGTAGCTAATGTATTCTATTGATAATATGTATCAGATAGATGATTGCCCAAGTCCAAAGGTAGAAAAAAATAATTTCTAATGATTGCCCTTCCAAGTCAACAATGGAGACCTGAGAGATAGTGATGATTTATAAAACTGAAGAAAACAATGGCTTCCTTTAGAAAAGATGCATTGTTCTCCCCCCCCCCTCCCCCCCCCCCCAAACCAGTTTTTAGTCGCTATACCAACGACCTATATCAGGAAGGAATTCACTGCTTTTCAGATTTTGGTACCATTCAAAAGTAAAATTCTATCAAATATTTTCTGAGAAATCTGTCATGACTGCCTCTATCAGATAGAGTCCAGCAGAACATAAATGTATTCTTGGAGTGGTAATTAGAGAAAGTTTAATGGATGGATTGCTTATAGGGTTTGAGATGGGGTCAAGGGACTCACCAAGACTGGTAAAGCACCCAGAGACTAGCAGCTAGAAGCTACTCCCTTGCCAAGAGCTAAAGGGGGAGGGAGATTGAGAAGAGTATTCCCATTCCTCTAGCTGCTCCCAGAAATTTCTTTGGCCAAACCTAAATTGAAACAGAGAGCTAGAGGGGCCAGATGATGCAAGATAGTACGTATCATCAACTTCCCAAGGCACAGATCAGAGCAGAAAGAGCAAATAATGCTCTTCAAGGCCCAGGAAGAGAAAAACGAGAGCATTACCTGACTGTTGATTTCAATAGCATGTGTTTGCTTGGCTGCTCTGAATGACACAGAGCTTGGCCTGATGTTGAATACCTGTCAGACACGCTTGCCCTATTTGTATTCTATTGCCTTTTTCAAGTCAGCATTCACCAAAGACAGGGTGAAAGAAAGTCAAAATATGTAGATCTTAGAGACAACAATTCAAATAAAAGCTCATGAGTAATCTGAAAAATGCAAACTAAGCTTACAATGTGAGATCATATGCATGGATCAGATCAGCAAAATTATCAAGTTTTATATTACCATGGATTGGTGTGCACATGGTTCCCAGGAACTCTCCTAACACTTTCTGTGGGAGTGTACATTTTTTTTACATTAAAGACATTAAAAGAAATTTCATCCATCACAGCAGCCCCTTCCAGTACTATGGGAGTTGACACAATTGGATGGCCTGTATAGATCTAAAGGTCCTTCAGCTCTCATGCCACAGTGCAGCAATCCTTGCTCTTTCAGGAAACTGTGATCTGTAAGCTCTGAACTTCCGAGAGAGGCAGGTCCTCTCCTCTACAGCTCATTCCATAGTCGTAGACCTCCTGGCACCAGAAAATCACTCTTCCACCTGCACTCTCATCTGAAGCTCAAGAAAAAATTTTACGTTCAAACAATCCCTCAGGCCCTGCAAGAAGGTTCCCTGAGCAATTGTAATTTCCGAGAGGAAAGAGAGTTATCAACATGGGCTCCTGCCATTTATCCAGAACACACTTTGCTGTGATAAAGACTTATTTTGGAGTGGAGGGATTTTTAGGGGTTTGTTGTTCTTATCGTTGTCTTTGCACTTTTCTGTATGCATAAATATTTTAGAATAAGTAGATACCATTTTTTTCTTTAAAAAAAATTTTAAACTTTATCTATTTATTTTGAGAGAGAGAGAAAGCATGAGTCAGGGAGAGGCACAGAGGGAGGGAGAAAGAGAGAATCCCAAGCAGACTCTGTACTGTCACCACAGGGCATGATGCAGGGCTTGAATCCAGGAACCTTGAGATCATGACCTGAGCTGAAGCTGGTTTAGCCAACTGAGCCACCCAGGTGCCCCTCGTAGATATCATTTTGAAGCATACAAACTAAATAAAACTAACAAAAACAAACACAGTGCTTATTCCTAATATAACTTAAAATTTCACAAATAAACCAAAATTCTTTCTTGGAGATGGAAGATCACTGACAAGACAAAGTTAAAAACAATTAGTTTGCAAATTGTCCTCATTTCCAGAGATATAAATAATTGGTAAATAATTATCATTCTCATGTTATAGAAAAATATATGGAAATATGAGTTGGGATGTAAATGATCCCACTCATGAGAAGTGAAATGTCAACACATCAACTTTTATTTTCATATTACAATTAAAAAAAAAAGTAAAGCTCATTGGTACAAATTAACTCAGAAGAAAAATAGCTACTAAAGAAAGTTCTCTTAAATAAAATCCTTAACTCTTTGAGGCTTTAGTATACATACTTTAATGTTTGTATTACTGACTTTTATCTTTGATATAATCAAATGACATTTTTTCTCAATAAATAACATTGCTGATTATTTTATAAACCTATGACATGGAAGGGTGCCTGGGTGGCTCAGTTGGTTAAGCATCTGACTTCGGCTCAGGTCATGATCTCACGGCTCATGAGTTCAGGCCCCGCATCGGGCTCTGTGCTGGCAGCTCTGAGCCTGGAGCCTGCTTAGGATTCTGTGTCTCCCTCTCTCTCTCTTAGCCCCTCCCCTCCTCACACTCTGTCTCTCAAAAATAAATAAAACATTTAAAAAATAATAAAAAATAAACCTATGACATGGACACTACTTATGAAAAAAAATATAAATATTCTTCTTTTCAAGAATCAAGCATACAAAACTTAGAATATGAATGAGTAGCCAATGAGCATGTGACTTTAGTCCATTAGACTGGTTTAAACCACAGTCTTAGATAAATGGCCTCTTTATGTACCACCTAAAAATGAAAATTTTCAGAATATGCATTGCTCACATTATGTCTGTGAAAACTATCATGATAGTGGTTTTCATCAACTCTATGTGGTTTTCAAGAAAATGAACACTGTATGCTCAAATGGACAGTGGTACTCACATTGTGAATGAGAACAAGAATTGATCTGAAGTACTTACTGAAAAATGGGGATTCCTGCACTTTATGCCCGGAATTTTGATTCAGGGAAGAGTTAGAAATCTATATGCCATAGAATGAGTGAATGGAAGGTCATTCTGGTAGAAGAGGCTTATGAAGGTAAGCTTATACAGAAGGTAATAGGGCAATATTTTCTATTTTCTTACAAACACAAACAAGTTCTAAAAACATATACATAGCATATATATGTATATATATAGCATATATATGTATTTATGTTTCTTAATAGATATATTATATCCAGTTCCTATTTCCTTTATCATTTTTCCATGAAAGTCATTCAGTTTTCTAATTCATACTATGAAATTAAAACAATGCTGCTTGCACAGTGGAACACTTAGAACCTTCTAATTCTGCCCTGTTTCTATTTACATTGAACTGAAGAGAAGGTAAATTGACTTTCCATTCTGTGGTTTCAAGCCTCCTAGAGAAGGCTTTGAACTAGATTGCTCATGAGGAGGTTTAAGGGAGAACACAGGGAGTTTAATATTGAAATTTCATTACATGTACAACATGAGGCTCAATGGATACTACTTAATGATAGAATGAATGAGTCAGGATGAGTTGTTTCTGTTCTAAATCTTGACAACGTCATACTTTTCTGCTATATCCATGGCATAAAGCAGTGTTTTCCAGCAAGCTTTTTACACACAAATAACTAGTTTTAATCCCACTTCTCTAATTCAAACACTAAAGCTAAAACATGATGATACATTATTTTAAAAAATCACCCAAGTGGTTCTAATGTGAATATAAGGAAGTGTTGGTCTATAATCATGTTTTTATTTACAAATTTTCAAGTGAACCATTAATAAGTCATACTGTAAAGATCTAGGCAAGAGATACAGAAATTTAGGAATCATTAGCATGAAAATAATGACTGATAATTTTTTAGGCAATGATCCAATTAAAGTTATATACACTTTCTCTAAAATAAAAATAAATTAAAATAAATGAATAAATAACTCTATAAATAAATTTAATTAATTCATTAATAATTAATTTAAAAAAGGAGTGCCTGGCTGGCTCAGTTGGTTGCATGTCCTACTCTCTTGATTTTGTCTGAGGTCATGACCCAAGGGTTGTGGGATCTAGCCTTGCATCAGGCTCTGCACTGAGTGTGGAGCCTGCGTGAGATTCTCCCTCTGTCCCTCTTCCCCACTCACACAGTCTCTCTCTCTAAAATGTAAATAAATAAATTAATTAATTAATTAAAGTTATATACACTTCCCTTGAAGTTGTTCACATTATTTGGTGTACGGGGTTACCAACAGTGTTTATAATATATCTAATCTAAGGACTTGAAGAATTGCAAGCACATTTATGTACATGGTAAACGCCATGGATTGTAGGTTAATAACACCAAGGTATAGCAGAATACCTAAAACCATACCCTTCAGACAATCCTTTTTAAATCTTTATTTTCACACTCAGATTTTTGATGATGTTTAGATAAAAAGTATGAAATTGTAAATTTTGGCAAGAAACATGAGAATAGACACTCTGTGCTTCCAAAATCTCTGTGAAGAGATTATCATTTAAAAAACAAGACACCAAATTAAGACTCAGGTATAGATATTTAACAATACTACTTCTGCCTACAGATGTCCTTCAGGCAGATCCTAAAAGTTACTATAATATAGTTCTGGGTTTACCTAACTCATACAGCAGATCTTGCTTTTCAAAGTAGGTGCTACCAATGGCCAAACTACCAATACAAATGTCTCTAAAGTAAATACTCATAGCTAAGCAAATTTTATTAAATTTAAAGGGCATAAAAAACATATTATCTTTGTTGTAAACTTAATGTGGTTTTAAAACACAAGTGAATTAAAATAATAGGCATAAAATGTAGCAATGGCCTTTGCAAATTGCAAAGATAGTAACTGGAATTGCTCTAGTTTACCAAATATGGTCAAAAAGAGATTGCAAATGTTATCTGCAGGTATGCATATTAGTTGTAAAAGCATGAAATTTTAGTAACCATTAAGAAGATTCCTTGTCCCCTTGGAAGTAATTCTGAATCTCACTTGTAGTATTTACCCCTTATTTAGAAGCACAGCTAAGGCGGAATATAATTTTACTAAAATCTCAATTATTTTTTTAACATTTCTACATGCATTTATTGACAAACAACCATGTAATATATAGGAGGATATTCAATGCAATCTAATAAGCATTTATTAGAATTTGAAAGTGCCAATTTATTTAATGTTCCTGAGGAGGAGAAAGCCTTGTTTTTCTTCTTCAATAAATAATTTCTATTTTTTTAGATATGCCTGAATAAAAGCAATCTAGCACATGCTTTTGGCCATTGCTAGATATTATATATATGCATTACATAAACTCATTAAGAGGATGTTAAACATGAAACTGAGTAGCAAACAATTGTTACATAAATGCGTTGGATTTTCAGTCTAGATTAATGAAAGCTATTTTACAATAAATTAGAAATTAGGCTCTTTGGTACCATATCATTGCTATCAATCACAAGCCATATTGTCATTAATAAATATACATTATTCTGAATATTAATTTCCTATTGTTATAAAATGGCAGGCCAGAACAATGGCCAGACTTTTACTCTTATAAAATTCCATGATGTGACAGAAAATTGGTCTCAAAAGCAATGGAATTATTAAAGGGATAGAACAATTTCAGCAATGTTTTTTTAAAAATTATAAGTACATATAGCAAATTTATTGAAAGCATTGTGAAAACTCTCATATTTATACTTTATTTGTAAATAACATAACCAAAAATAAAAGTAACTTTGAGGATATTTATATGTATGTATATCAACTGAAAATGGATTAAAAACTTAAGCATAAGACCTGAAACTGTAAACATTGGTCTTGGCAATGAATTTTTGGGTGTAACACCAAAAGCATAGGCAAAACAAGTGAAATAAGTGGATTATATTAAACTAAAAAGCTTCTGCACAGTAAGGGAAATAATATGAAAAGAAAACTATGAAACCAAAGAAAATATTTGTAAACCATATATCTGATAAGGAGTTCATATCTAAAATGTATAAGGATCTCTTACAACTTAATAGCAAAACACCAAATAACCCAGTAAAAATGAAAAAGGACATGAACAAGCATTTCTCCAAAGAAGACATACAAATGGCAAGTAGGTTTATAAGGAAAGGCTCCATATCACTAATCATCAGGGAAATGCAAATCAAAAATAAGAAGACATCATCTCCATATCTGTTAGAATGGCTATTATTAAAAAAATACACATGCAAAAGATAAGAAGTGTTAGTGACAATGTGGAGAAAAAGGAAATCTGTACACTATATGGGAATGTAAATTGGTACAGCCATCATAACAAACAACTACCATATGACCCAAATCCCACTTCTGGGTATATACCCAAAAGAATTGAAATCAGGATCTTGGAGAAATACCTGTGCTTCTGTGTTCATTGTAGGGTCACTCACAATAGCCAAGATCTGGAAGTACCCTAAATATATACTGATGGATGAATGGATAAATAAAATGTAGTATATACATACAAATACAATATTTTTCAGCCTTAAAAAAAATAAGCAAATACTGCCACTTAAAAAAACATAGATGAACCTGCAGGACATATGTTAAGTGAAGTAAGTCAGAGAAAGAAAAATACTTTTTGATTTCATTTATATGTTAATCTACATAGCAAACTCACAGAAGCAGAGAGTGGAATGTTGGTTGTCAGAGGCTAGTGAAGAAGGGGGAAATGGGGAGGTAATAGTCAAAGAGTACAAAGTTTCAGTTAGGTAAGCTAAGTAAGTTCTGGAAATCTACTCTATCACCTAGTGTCTATAGCTAACAAGTACTGCATACCTAACTTTTTTTGTTTTTGTTTTTGTTTTTGTTTTTTTGCTGAGAGTATAGATCTTAGGGGCCCCTGGGTGGCTCAGTCGGTCAAGTGACCAACTTTTGATTTTGGCGCAGGTCATGATCTCATGATTTGTCGAATCTAGCCCCAAGTAGGGCTCTGTACTGACAGCGTGAAGTCTGCTTGAGATTCTCTCTCTCCTTTGTCTGCCTCTTTCTTTTTCTCTCTCTCTGTCTAAAAATAAATAAATAACCTTTAAAAAAAGAGTATAGATTGTATATTAAGTGTTCTTAACACACAAAAGAATAACAATAATTATATTAAAAAGGAAGGAGGAAACTTTGGGAGAGGTAATGGATATGTCTATGGCCTTGAGGATGGTGATGTTTTCACAGGTGCATATTTATTCCCAAACTCACTGAGTTGTATACATTAAATATGTGGAGCTTTTTACATGTCAATTATAATTCAATAAAATTATTTGAAAAGCTGAAAGTTTGAAAAACAGAAGAAAATTTAATATTATTTACAAGTAATATTGTATAATTATATGCAATATAGCTATTGTGTAAACATAATAAACTCTTCAAATTAAAAGTGAATGGATATATATTAACTATATGCAAGTTAAATACAGACACAAAAAATGTAATTGAAAAAAATGCCATGTATTACAAATAGAAAAAAATAGCAAAATACTAAAATGACAACTAAATATAAAGAAAATTAAAATTTATACTGCCTACATGAAGAAAAATGACAGCTTCAATATTGATGTATGGGGTTAAATAACGTTCCTCCAAAATTCATGTCACCCTAGAACCCCAGAATGTGACCTTATTTTGGAAAAGAGTCTTTGAAGATATAATTAGTTAAGATGAAGTCATAGTGGGTAGGGAAAACCCTAAATTCAACAACTGCTATCTGTATAAGAAAGCTATTTGAGGGTGTACAGAGGAAAAGAAGTCGCTGTGATGGCAGAGATAGAGAAGATTGGAATGATGCAGCTACAAGACCAGGAATAGCAAGGTCAACCTGGAGCCAATAGAAATTTGAAAGTAGCAAGCAAAGATTCTCCTCTAGAGACTTTAGAGGGCATATAGACCTACAGACACTTTAATTTTGGAATTCTACCATCCAAATGTGTGAGAAAATTAAATTTCTGTCATTTTAAGCCACCCAGTTGGCAGTTATATATTATGGCAGCCCTAGGAAACTAATACAATTGAAAATATAGGAAAATATTTTTAAATATCCAACAGCTCCTCTTTCTTGCAATAGCTATTGATATGTCAGTGTTACATGACTAAATATATGCCTTCAGTCATACAAATGTTGATTATGAAATGTTTGAGAAAACATTATCATGTCAAGAACTTAAAACAATTACTATCAATGTATTCTTTTCATGTGATGTCATTTATACCTCTCTTTGAATACACTGCATTAGCCATGGTTATAGAACAAGTGCTTATTGGATGACAGAGGGTTGGTTCTGTTTCCCCCTCTATTACAGCCTCTAAGCCTAATCACAAAACATTTTGACTGATAGAATTATTTTAACTTTGTGGGCGTTAGGAAAAAAAAAGTAATAATTGCTCCTAGGGGAGCAATCTCTATTTGAAGACTTTCTTAAATATTCTTTTTTTTTTCTTAAATATTCTTTTATTAACTCAATCAGTGCAATGTTGCCAACCCATTACCAAAAATGGAAACTTGACTCTTATTCATTGACTACCAAGGCCAAAAGTAAAGCTTACTAGGCTGGGAGGGGAGCACATGCTAAGTTCTGAATTGTGCTTGTACTTACAACTTCAAGGTATAAGCACAGTAGAATTCTCAGTAGAATTCTAGCCTTCTAGCTGCTTTTAACAAAAGACCTATGCACAATATTGGTTAAATGCAAATCAATGGGGAAAAATAAACCATTTTGCTTATTTAAATACATTCCAAACATAACCGACCTCCAACTTTAGAATTTATCCAGGCATAACTCTTCCCTCAGCTCTGAGCATAGACAGAATCAAACACAGCTGTTTTTGATGACCAGAAGTATTGTGACTGAGCTTTGCTCTTGACCCAAATTATTGTTGCAAGGACTTAACTGAGTCAACAAATATTTGTATGGTGTCTTATGCTAAATAATTTGATCCTTTTTTAAAAAAAAGTGTGTTGTTCATTCTGCTCTCATTCCTTTTATCACCACTGTTGTCTTTGTTATCATCACCATCATCACCATCCTCAGTCTGCATCACTTACTTGGTTTAATTGAGCTAGGCAATAAGGTTATAGCAGTGAATACTAATCTTACATTTGCTAGGGAAAAACAAAATGTACAGTTGCAATAAGTGTGATATGTGATGGATATTACATACCATTACAGTGTGATAAAAGGCAGCTAACCTGTATTTGGAGGTTCGTCATTTAGTCAGGATAATTCCTATTTATACTTCTTATCTCAGGTGACTCTTCCATTAAAGTCATATTAGAACTGTGACATAAGGGAGAGCCTTGTGCTTTGCACAACTAAAGGAAGCTTAGTATAAATGCATCCAAAAAAAAAAAAAAAGACCACTCTGTGTAGCTCAAGGGACAGAGTTTAAGCCTGAAAGTTGTGATAACTGAGGCAGGAGATGCATTATGGTGCTAGATCATGCATGGTTTTGTAAACTCTGTTATTCTATGTAGATTTCTTTTCCAAAGCTAGGTTGAGGTTCTTTAAGCTTCTTAAGCTCTCTATGTTCTCTTTAACTTTCAGGCTGTGCACATGGTGGTTCTTCAGGCTATGATGAATCTATTCTCATTCTTTGCCTGTAGATCTCTAACCTATCTTTTAGGTCTCAGGTTGCATATCGCTTCCTCAGGAAATCCTCACTGTGATATGGAGAATCGAAAGATGATCCACAATGAACAATACTCTATACAATCTCCACTCCTTTAATGTGTGTAAGAACTATGAATATGATGGGGTCAAAGATTAGGTTACTAATCAGTTGACCCTGAGTTAATCCAAGGGGATACTATCTTGGATGAGATTGACTTATCCAGATGAGCCCTTAAAAACAGATGAAGTGTCAGAATGTGCTCTGCTTGACTTGGAAGAAAGCAGTCATATTATCAACTTCATTTTCAAGGAATCGCAGGGAATCTAAGTCCTACAGCCCTGAGAAACTAAATTCTATCAGCAATCTGGGTAGACTTGGAAAACAATCAATCAATCAATCAATCAGCAACAACAAAAACCCTGAACTCTAAATGAGAATACAGAGCTGTATTCTTGGACATCTTGATTTCAGTCTTATAAGATCCTGAGCAGAGAACCCAGTTAACCTGTGTCCGAATGCCTGCCCCACATAAAGTGAAATCATAATTTTTTTTACCTTAAGCTACTAAATTTGTGGCCATTTTTACAAAACAATAGGAAATGAATATCCTTCCCAAATACTTACACTAGGAGTTTCCACTTATATACTATTACAGCACTCAGTTCTTTCTATTTTGCTTGCACCTGCACCAGTACTGTACCTGGCACATAATACTCACTCAAAAAATATTTATTAACCAAATGAGACATGGGGAGTCACCAAAAAATTTTAAGCATTGGAATGAAATGGTAAATACCCTGAACTTTAATTATAATTATAAGCAATTTTGTACATGACATGTCCCTAATATATTTGTTAGCTTCATCTTCCAACATTAGTAGGCTTTCTAATCAGCTCCACATATTTTGACTTTTTTTTGACACTTGTGTTTCTCTGTAGGTGCTATTTCTCTGATGACACATTGTGTTCTCTCTGTCCTGCTCTCAGTTGCCTATTTTGCCCATTTTTTATGTGTTTACCTGAAGAACACTCACTCCTGAAATCTGACCACCCTTCACTGACTCAATGTACCATATTATCAGTAAAACCTAATCTTAAGCTCTGTTTTCCATGAAAGTCACCTTTAGTATGCAGAGGAGAGAAATATTCTCTTAGTGTTCCCAAAGTTAGAAATTATTTATACTGATACCTAGCTCTGGATTTTGGCAGAATGAAATATCACCTGCTTGTTGCTTTCAGGCTTAGAATTGTCCACTCAATAACCAAAAGCATCAATCTTAGAAGCTATTCAGCAACTAGTGGCAAAAAAAAAAAAAAGAGTAAAAGTAAATATTTTCAGTTTGAATTCAGGTATGCATCAGATTAGATCTGGAAAAGATCCCTGGTTCTGATATATTATGTGACTTTTATAGACTAAATACATAATTCTGTTGCTGTCATATGAATTTTATTTTTGTTTTCATTTTTGTTTGTTTTTCAGTAGGCTCCACGCCCAACATGGGGCTCCAAGTTATGACCCCAAGATCGAGTCATGTGCTTTACCAACTAAGCCAGAAAAGTGTCCCCTATTGTTGTTTTTAAGATAAACAGTGTACACTTAAACTTTGCAAGCTTGTAAATTATTATAAATAAATTTCAAAAGTTGGTTCTCCCCCAAAAGTTTCATTTTAAACTTTGTTCCCCCTGAAATGTTTGATGTACAGTGGAAATTTTAATTTGCACAATTTTGCTGCACCTTATTCCACTTTACTCTCTTCTTCACTAATCATTTCCCATTTTCCTTCTTTTGTGATGTCCCAAATATGGTTGCAAAAATCATTACATAGCAAGTAATCCCTTAGGTGAGGCTATTACTGGCCTATAATTTCCTAAGAAGTTGTGGGTCATGAGGCCCTTTTAAGCAAGCTGCTTGAAAATGCACACAAATGAGCATATGTTATTAGTGAATAGAGTCCTCAGAGAGCCATTGTGGTGGCTAAACTTATATTATGGCTCATTCTCTGTAATTTAATTCCAAAGCAGTTATTGGAACTAGGAATCTAAAAATGAAAAATCTTTCTTTCAAATCTCTCTCTCTCTGTTTCTCTTTTTCTTAGTCTTTCATCAATATAGATACAAACACAGAAGCTACAAGATGTTAGGAACAAACATGGAGCTTGTGAATCTATGGGTATTGGGATTTCTGGTATTCGTTCTCTCCAAGAAGGGGGAAGTATGGGTCAGAGGAAATTGAGATAATGTGTTGACTCTGGGGAAAGAGTGCCCTGCATTGTAGGGGTCACATTCGACAGGGCACAGATGAGTACGCAAAAAATCAAAAAGGTAAGAATCATGCACAGTGTAATTGTTACATCAAAGGAATACACTTAAACAAGAAAGCATAACAACACATATTTTTATATATCCCATGATGATAAATTCTTTAAGCATCTTTGTTCCTGGGGCTCCTGGGTGGCTTAGCTGGTTTGGAGCATCTGACTCTTGATTTTGTCTCAGGTCATGATCTCATGGTCATGAAGTTGAGGCCTGCCTCAGGCTCTGCATTGAGCATGGAGCCTGCTTAAGATTCTCTTTCTCTTTCCTCTGCCCCTCTCGTCAACTTGCTCACACTCACTAAAATAAAATTAAAAAAACAAAAACAAAAACAAAAAACTTTGTTCCTGATAATATAATCTTTGTCATGGATAATAATATATTTAGCAAAAATTTGCGTTAATCTTAGTATAAATTCTTATAGAACACTTACATATGTAAATTTAAAAACAATGCAAAAGATAGTTGATACATAATGGTCAGTAAAATACAAAATATCACAACACCCTCTACTCAAACTTTTAAAATGTTTTTTCTTCTATTTAAAATATTGGATAGCTAAGGTTTTAAATGATGTAGGAATAAATAAAATTGTAAATACAAATAAGATTAATTAAAGGAATGATTTCAGACATTCAGAAAGAAAGAGCTAATTTCTCCAGGATTGAAAACATTTTCTAGTTCACAGCAATTAGTCAAAGCTAATGAAAACAATAAAGATCTGCTAGCTAATTTATAAGCACAGCAGAACTCTACATCTGCATTTTGCATCAGCTATGAGAAGCCAGGATCAAAATGTGCTAGGTAAATGCCACAGAGGTCTCCATGTGCTACATGACCAATGGGGACCCAGTGGACAAGGTGGATGTCGTGTTCTTTTTTAAGCATGTGCCACTAATTGTCATTCAGTTAAAACTTAGTAATGTTTTACTTTGAAAATAAATTACATCCTTGAGTTTCTGTTAAGAAATAGACAAACCGGCTAGAATTCCTAAAGTCCATTTTGTCCAGAGAATGTTAGCTGAAGTCTGGTGACTACATTTTCATTATCTTTTATACTTTTATCAGTTGATGCAAAGCTGACATAACTTTGAAGTTAATGGATTTAAATAAGCTCAACAGGTGATTCAGAGCAAACAAAATAAAAGAAAATTCCAGGCATTCAACAACACAGGATAAAGAAAAACAACTAATTTTTGAGAAATTTTACTTGCCTCAAAATCAAACTTATCTTGTGGCCCATGTAGATGGTATTTTCAATTTCAATTTCTAAAAAAAAAGAAGCTAACATGGAAGGAAAATATATTGTTGATTTTTTCAGAATATTTTGAGACTCAGAAAATACAATTTTCTCCTTCCTAATCTATAGTTCTAATAATTCAAGGGAAACTATTTTTAAAAACTGGAAGAAAATCATGAGTATTTATGAAACACCAAAACCTTATTAAAAGCTGATTATGGGCTAACAATATGTCTATGCATTGATAATACAAGGTAGATAGGATAAAGCATAACTCTCAAAGAAACTTCAGTGTGGTGTAACAAATGATTATTTAATTTTTTTAATATGATGTGGTGGCATAATAAAGCTATGCATGGAGTGATAACAAGGATAAGGTAATATTTGTTTTAAACGATGTGCACAAATAAATAAAGAGTAAAAAAATTCAGGCTGTGGGAATTCATTTGTGGGAGATATTCCAAACCAAGAATAATGACATAGAAGTGAGAAACACTATACTATGTATAAAACACTATAAGTTATTCAATTTGTCCAGAATATGGAATATAAAGTAGGCATATAAAATGGAAGCCACAGCCAGATAAGTAGACAAGGGTCAGATTACAAAAGACTTTGTAAATCATGCTAATGAGTTTGCTAGTGTTCTGGTGACAGAGTTCATTAGTGATATTTTTACATTTTGGTTATATATATACACATATTCACATTCATGACAGATATGAGGGAATCAAGATTCATAACTGCTAAGAGGCTACTGTCATTGTCGATACTAAAGATTATAAATGTCTAAATCAATTATAGAAAAGAGAAGATAAGGTCAACATCTATTTAGGAAATAAAATGAATCACCAATCAAAATGTTAGCAAGGGATTGGACCCATGATGACCAGCAAGAGACAACCAAAATGTAATTGAAATGTGACTATTGACATATAAGAGATCTAACAATAAAACTGGAAAATTGAGAAAAAAGTAGTTTATGGCATATTGTGAAAAACCAATTACATGTAGACCCCAGGAGTCTTTGCAATTATAAATGTGCTCTTAAGTGAAAGAAGAACAATATTTTAAAATTGAAATGTAGACATGGTGGAAAAAAAAAACCTCTTGGATATCAGATCATCATATCTAATAAATGCAAGTTTGTCCTATCTTCTTCCATGAATATTGCACAGTCTTCTGTTAAAGATATTAACACACTGAGAAGCATCTGGGTGGCTCAGTTGGTTAAGTGTATGGCTCTTGCTTCAGCTCAGGTCATAATCTCACAGTTCATGGTTTCGAGGCCCTCATCAGGCTCTGTGCTGACAGTGCAGAGCCTACTTGGGATTCTCTCTCACTGCCCTCTCTCACTTGCATACTCTTTCTCTCTCTCTCTCCCTCTCTCTCTCCAAATAAATAAATAAACTTTAAAAAAATATATAGTATAAGATATTAACACACTGAAATCCCAGGAAAATAATATTCATTTTTATTCTTGTGATGAATAATATTAATTTATTAGTTTGGCTATTCTCATCACTATAAACATTAGAGATGGCCAAATTTAACAGATAGGACAAGGACATCACAACACAGTCAAGCATAATCAAGTGTGAAAAAATGTGCTTGACTTCATTACAAGCTGTAGTCCTAGAAAAAAATTTAATATCCATTTATTACTCAATGTGATAAAGTCTATTTATAATGCTCCACAGCTAACATTTAACTTAATGATGAAAGACTGAATGCTTTTCTTTAACATTGGGAAGAAAACAAGGATATCTAGAATCACTATTTCTATTCAGGATCATGCTGGAGGTCAGTGCAGTAAGGCAAGAAAAGATACAAAATGGCATACAGATTGGAAAAAAAAGAAATGAAACAGCAGATATGATTTTTTCCATAGAAAATCTCAATTAATCTACAAAAGAGGTATTAAAATTGATAAATGAATTTAACAAATTTTCAGGATATAAGGTCTCTGTCTCTATATATATTAACATGTTTATATGATAAAAAATAGCACTTTGAGGAGAAATTCTATTTACACAGCAGTAAAATCATTAAGTACTTAGGCTTTTTTTTTTTTTACAAGATATGTGTAAGACCTATAAACTAACACTACAAAACACCTGATGAAAGTAAAATAAATAAAACTTTAATAACCAGATCGACAAATATATATCATTCTTGGATTCCAATATATAATATTATTAAAATATCAATTCTTCCCAAAAATTATCTATAAATTTAATGCAACTATCAAAATATCAGGATTGTTTATAATCTACAAACGTCATTTACAATTTATATGGAAATGCCAAGGAAGAGAATAACCAAAACAGCTTTGAAAAAGAAAGATAAAGTGCAGATGAACCTACATTACTTGATTTCAAGACACCTTAAGCTGTACTTATCACGACAGGGTGTTTTCAGTGAAAAGACAGATAAATAGAGCACAATATTACAATAAAAGGAACAAAAAAATAAACGGAAGAGAAGTCAATCCACACATATCTGGTCAGTTGATGTTCAATCAAGATGTGAGGACATTTTAAAAGGCAAAGATAATCTTTATGACAAATGGTACTGGAAAAACTGGATATGCACATACAAAAAACTAACTTCAAACCATACTTCACACAACCTATACAAAAACATACAATGGATTATAGATCTAAAAGTAAAATACAGTATAACTAGAAGAAACCATCAGAGAGTATATTTGTAACTTTATATTCAACTAAGATTTCTTATGATGTTAAGAGAATGACTTGTTAAAGGAAGGGGGAAAAAGGTAAATTGGTCTTCATGAAAATTAGGAACAACTGCATTTTAAAAAACACTGTCAGCTTGGCTCTGTTGCACAATGGATAGAGTATTGGACTTCTAAAAGACACTGTCAGAAAATGAAAATACAATAAACAGGACAAAATATTTGCAAATTATGTGCCTGATAAAATACTAACATTCAAAATATAAAAATAATTCACAAAATTCAACAAAAAGAACATAACCAAAAAACTGGCAAAAAATTTAACAGATTCTTTACAAAAGAAGTAACAGGGATAGCAGATAAGCACATGGGAAGATGTTTTACATCATTACTTATTAATAAAAAACCCACAATGACAGTCCACTACACATCCATGAGGATGATTCAGAGAAGAAATGAAAAGAAAAAGTCTGAGATATCTGATAAAAGGTTAGTATCCAAAGTCTATAAAGAACTTATAAAACTCAAGAATCCCCCCCCCAAACCCACAAATTATCCAGTTAAAAAATGGGAAGACAACATTAATGGACATTTTTTTCTACAGAGGACATCCAGATGGCTAACAGACACATGAAAAGATACTCATCACTCAGTCATCAGGAAGATACAAATCAAAACTATGATGAAATACCACCTCACACCTGTCAAAATGGCTAAAATTAACAACACAGGAAAAAACAGATGTTGGTGAGGATGCAGAGAAAAAGGAATTCTCTTACTCTGTTGGTGGGAATGAAAACTGGTACAACCACTCTGGAAAACAGTATGGAGTTTCTTCAAAAAGTTAAAAATAAAAATACCCTGTAACTCAGCAATTGTATTACTAGGTATTTACCCAAAGGACACAAAAATACTGATTTGAAGGGGAATATGCACCCTGGTGTTTATAGTAGGAGTAACAACAATAGCCAAGTTATGGAAAGAGCCCAAATGTTTATCAACTGACAAATGGATAAAATGATGTGTGTACACGCACATGCGTGTGCGCGTGTACACACACACACACACACACACACACACACACAATGGAATATTACTCAGCCATCAAAAAGAATGAAATCATGGGTGCCTGGGTGGCTCAGTCAGTAAAGCACAGGACTCTTGATTTCAGCCCAGGACATGATCTCATGGTTGTGAGAAAAAAGAAAAGAAAAAAAAAAAAAAGAAATCTTGCCATTTGCAACAACATAGATGGAGCTACAGAGCATTATGCTAAGTGAAATAAGTTAGTCAGAGAAAGACAAATACCATATGATTTCACTCATATGTGGAATTTAAGAAAGAAAACAGTTGAATATGAGGGAGGGGAAAAAGAGAGAGGCAAATCATACGAAACTCTTAACTATAGAGAACAAACTGAGGATTGCTTCTGGGGAGGTGGGTGGAGGGATGGGCTAAATGTATGATGGGTATTAAGGAGGGCATTTGTTGTATTGAGCACTGGGTGTTGTATGTAAGTGATGAATCACTAAATTTTACTCCTGAAATCAATATTACACGATACATCAGCTAACTAGAATTTAAATAAATCTTTAAAAAACAAAATAAAAGAAACAGCCTGACAATCTGAAGTTGTAGGGAAGATGTGGAACACCTCTACATCTCATATATTTCTATTAGAAATGCAAAATAATGCAGCAAAAGATTAACATACACTTACCATAGAACCCAGCAATCAGAATCCTATTCATTTGAAATGAAATTAAAATGAAAAGCTATGTTCACATAAATCCACATGTAACTTCTCATAACAGCTTTATTCATAACTGCCCAAGCCAAAAAATAATAAGTATGGTTCTCAACTGGGAAATATATAAACAGACTCAGGTACATCCATACAATAAAGTACTACTCATCAATAAAAATGAAATGACCTAATTATAGATGAATCAACACGAATATATTTTAAATGCATTATACTATATGAAAAAAATGGCTCAAAAATGCATTATTACGTTTATATGACATTTTTTCAAAGGGAAAAAAAAACTATAGGGATAAAAACAAAACAAAAACAGATCAGTGGTTGCCAGGGGTGGAGGTGGAGGGAGGTGTTGACTGAAAAGGGACACGGGAATTTTTATTAATAAAGGAATTGTTACATAACTTGATGGTTAGTGGTGGTTAACAAAACCTTAAACCTTTGTCATAGCTCACAGGACTGTACACTAACCAAATTATACTTTTTTTGGTAATGAAGTTATATTTTAATAAAACAATAGGAGAAACCTAAACTTCAGATTGAAAAAGAAAAAAAAAACCCTGACGATACAAAGAAAAACAATAAAATATACTCATCAATAAAACTGTTGGAATTGAGCTCTCAAATCTAGTTTAAAGAAATTTGAAAGAAAATCCTAATTCAAGAGGAGAGAGCTCAGACCTGAGACCTTTCAGTGTAGGTTTGAAGGGGAATAATGGGGGATATATGAGACAATGTAGCAGGTGGAATGTGGGGATGTAACCCAGACTACACTATTGCCAAGAAATATGTGTGAAGCTATTCCAGCTCCAAGAAAGGGCCTCCATTTCCTAATTTTCCAATCCAGAGGTGGCAATATTTTTTTCTAATTTACCATTCGGTAGAGGGAAGGATAGCAATCAGGAGTTTGTAGATCCCTTTGTGACTTCAACCAGAGTATATTAAAAAGGCTAAAGATGAAATCTTTTACTGACCCCTATGGAACTGTAATTGCAGCCATGATCCAGATCTCTGATATGTCTCAACCACAGGTAACTCAGTTACTTCAATCCAGAATAATGTGAGCTAGCCACATTTGGAATACTTGGTACTTTTATATATTATTTCCTACACATTTCAAATTGCCATTAGTAATTCACTAGAAAATATAAAATGGGGATTAATTTAAACCTGTGTTGGTAGTATCAATATGGGCAATTAATTAATTAATTTTTTAAAGTTTATTTATTTATTTTGATAGAGAGACAGAATGCCAAGCAGTCTCTGTGCTGTCAGCACAGAGCCTGATGGGGCCTGGACCCAGGAACTGTGAGATCATGACCTGAGCTGAGATCAAGAGTTTGATGCTCAACTGATTGAGCCACCCAGGAGCCCCTCGTTAATTTAATTAGTACCTATATGGTAAGCATGTTGGCATGTGGCTGTAATAAAAATATATGATCTTCATTCACTGTTAACATTGGAAGAAAACTTATTCTAAGCCATTATTTGGTAATGAGGCAATGTGAGTCCAAGTAAGCTCAGAGAGGTAAAGTGAATTTTGTAAGGAGAAACAGCTAATAAGCAATCAAACGGAGACTAAAACAAAGTCTACAGTTTAAAAGTAGATTTTTTTTCAGTATTTATATTCAAGTATCTCCATTTTTCTTTCTTTTTTAAACATTCACTTTTTGCCAGTAAGACAATATATTAGGTTATATAAATCTATTAGTAATTAATAAGGATAAATACTACTCAATTTAAAGTCAACAATCCACTGTGACCTCTATTAATATTTTGGCATACTCCTTTCTACATATGTATAATTTTTTATGACAACATGTAGACTTACATTCTGCTTACTTTTGTCCTTACTTAACATGAACTCACAACATGTTAGAAGGATTTTTCCGGGGCGCCTGGGTGGCGCAGTTGGTTAAGCGTCCGACTTCAGCCAGGTCACAATCTCGCGGGTCCGTGAGTTCGAGCCCCGCGTCAGGCTCTGGGCTGATGGCTCGGAGCCTGGAGCCTGTTTCCGATTCTGTGTCTCCCTCTCTCTCTGCCCCTCCCCCGTTCATGCTCTGTCTCTCCCTGTCCCAAAAATAAATAAACGTTGAAAAAAAAATTAAAAAAAAAAGAAGGATTTTTCCATGTTGTTGTGCCTCCTTGGTAATTGTTACTCCAAAGGTCTGTATAGAAATCTTTAAACGGATGTTACAATTTAATGACCTTTTACCACTGTTGGAAATTTAGGATATTTAGCACGTCAGTTGAAACTGTCACATTATCTTCAAAATCCAACAACACTGGACATGCTGCAGAGCTGCCTTTTGTAAAGCAAAACTAGTTGCCTAGAAAAGCCTCAACATAGAAGTCAGAGAACATAATCTAAGGTCTAAGTAAAAAACACAATAAATCACAGAAAACACTTCATAGTAATTGAAGGATGGTTGAAGAAAATTTCTGACTCAAGAAAGACATTCTGGTTTTTATGCTCATTAATAACTGATGTCTCGCTCAGTAATTTTGTATTTGTTCTTTTTGCATCCTACATAACTCACTAGAATTCAAATTTTAGCAATTAACATCCTCTTTGCATTATGATTTCCTTCTCATGCCAGTAGACCTCCCTGTCCAAACATTAACCCAATAACATTTTCTCACAGATATTCATATACTTTTAGGGCTGAAAAAGGAAATTATATGTTCCCTAGTTCCCCTAGGAGGCCAATAATTATTTAACCTGCTTGAAGCCACATATCTAATTAGAGCAGTGCCAGTTCTGGCTCTACTTCTCGAGTTCTTTTGCCTACACTAAGTGAGGTAGTAGTAGTAGCAGTAGCGGTTGTAGTTACAGTAATAATAGGGGTGGTTGAAGTGGCGACAGTAGTAGCAGTAGTAGCAGCAGCAACAGTGTGGTAAAAATAGGGGTAGAAGCAGTAACGGTGGCAATAGCAGCAGTAGCAGTTGTGGTGGAAATAATGATAGTAGTAGAGCAGTTGACTTGTTTTGGTCTCTTTAATGTGACACGCGCAATCCGAAGACCTTGACATGCTTTACCTCATTTCTGTCTTTAAGGAACACCTACAAGGTACGAACCCATTCTTAACTTTAGATGACAAGATTGAGAAACATAAGCCACCTAGCTAATAAGTAGTGAATGTGGGACTCTAACTCTACTTCAGAACTTTTGTAAAATTTTCCATGATATTAGTAATAAAACATTTAATAGCGGAATAGTAAAATATGTAAAATAATACTTATAAGCATTAATATTAATAGTTTATATTTCATAATAAATGTAGTCACCCATACAATAATGATTTTTCATAAGAGTACCTATTATATTACACATATTGTGACATGCAATAGTATATGCATGGAAAAGATCAATTTTTATATGCAATGTTGACATCTGATGAAAGAAATGTTTTACTTTATAAAATTCAGATTTCTTAAATGTTAAAATTAGATCTTCTACTTTCCAATAATAAACAATTAGAATTTGAAATTAAAAACACACTACCATCTACGTTAGTTCCCTCCCAAGATAAAATAGATAAATCCAACAAAATGCACAAGATCTACATGAGGAACACTATAAAACTCTAATGAAGGATATCAAAAAACAACTAAATCAGTGGAAACATATTCCCTATTTATGGACAGGAACACTCAATACTGTCAGGGTGTTAATTCTTTCCCAAATTGATGTATAAAGTCAACACAATTCCCATTAAAATCCCAGCAAGATATTTTGTGAGTATCAATAAGCTGATTCTATAGTTTAAATTGAGTGGAAAAGAAAGAAAAGAAAAGAAAAGAAAAGAAAAGAAAAGAAAAGAAAAGAAAAGAAAAGAAAAGAAAAGAAAAAAGGAAAAAATAAAACAGCCATCTCAGTATTGGAGGAGAAGAACAAAATCTGAGGACTGGAACTACCATACTTCAAGATTTACTATAGTAGTCAAGACAGTGTGTTATTCGCAAAATATTAGATAGACCAATGGAAATATATTTTAATATGTTACATAAACATAATCAACCGATAATTGATAAAAGATAAAAGGCAATACAATGGAGCAAAGATTGTCTTTTGAACAAATGGTCTTAGAAAAACTGGACATGCACATGCAACAATAATAATTTATATAAATACCTTCCACACTTCACAAGAGTTAACTCAAAATGGATCATAGACTTAAATGTAAAACACAAAACCATAAAACTCCTAGAAGATTACATAGGAGAAAACTCAGATGACCTTGGTTATGGTGATGCCTTTTTAGATATAATTAGATACAACACCAAAGACACAATCCATGAAAGAAAAAGTTGCTAAACTGGACTTCACTAAAATTAAAACCTTCACTTCTGCAAAAGATAATGTCAAGAGCATGAAAGGACAAGCCATAGGCTGGGAGAAAATGTTTGCAAGACACATATGATAAAAAAAAATATTATCCAAAATATGCAAAGAACTCTTAAAATTCAGCAATAAGAAAGAAAACTACCCAGTTATAAAATGGACAAAGACCTGAAAAAAAAATCTTAAACAAGACCATATACAGGTGGTAAATAGACATATGAAAAGATGCTCCACATCATATGTCATCAGGGAATGACAAATTAAACAATAATAAGATGCTACTATATAACTAATAGGATGGCCTAAAATCAAAACACTGACAACATCAAATGCTGGGAGCATGTATAACAATTGAAAGCAATAGAAACTTTCACTCACTGCTGGTGGGAAGGTAAAATGGTACATCCACACTGGATTACAGTTCAGGAGTTTCTTACAAAATTAAACAGACTTACCACATGATCCAGCAATCATGTTTCTTGGCACTTACCCAGTTTAACTGAAAACTCAAGTCTACACAAAAACTGCACACAGAACTTACAGCATCTTTATTAATAATTTCCCAAACTTGGAGGCAACCAAAATGTCCTTTAGTATGAATGGATGAATAAACTGTGGTTTATGCAGACAATGAAATGTCACTCTGTACTGAAAAGAATTGAGCTCTCAAGCCATTAAAAAAAAAAAACATGAAGGAACTTTAAATGTATATTACTAATTGAAAGAAACCAACTGAAAGTGCTACATATTGTATAATTCCAACTATATGACATTCTGGGAAAGGGAAAACTGTGGATATTAAAAAGATGTATGATTTCTAGGGACAAGGGTGAAGAGAGGGATGAATACACAGAGCACAGAAGATTTTTAGGGCACTTAAACTATTCTGTACAATACTACAGTGGCAGATACATACTATTATATATTTGCCAACTTCTACACATACAATGTACAGCACTAAGAATGAACCCTAATAGAAACTATGGATTCTGGGTAATAATGATGTGTCAGTGTAGGCTCACTGATTGTAAAAAGTGTGCCACTGCAGTGATCATGGGAACAAAGAGTGTAAAGAAATTCTGTACTTTCCACTCAATTTTGCTGAACCTAAAATTGTTCTGAAAATAATGTATACTAATTTTTAAAAGTGAGATCAGAAAGTACTTTTTATAAGATCATTCCCATAGAAAAGCTATTTCCCCCTAAAGTTCATAAAAAATACTGTACCTGTAGCGGTGCAACCAGTGACCACAATACATGTGTATGCATAAAGACTTGCTATTGAATCACTGCCAAGAATTTTCATTCTTCCAGAAATACGGAAGAGGTGACTGTGTAATTGCTCAATAGCAAGCGCCAAGCCTTTCACACGGAATTCCTGATTGGCTCTTTCCCTAAAGCTTAACTATCAGTATCTGATTTCACATAAGGTAGTAACCTAAAAATAGCACATACATTTTTACTTCTCATCCTGCAGTCTTCTCTGCCGCCTCAAATATTAGTTCTTGCCAGGCTTTTCAGAACTTTCTGTGACACTCAGAAGAGGCTCTTAATTCTTGGCTAATCTCGCCTGTATGTCTCGCAGGTGCTATAGCCTCATTTATCTTCTTTCTCTCTGGAGTTGTACAACCAAGAGCTGTCACGCCCACCAATAAATCTAACCATAATTGTGTTAAGAGCTGGAACTCAGCTTCAACTTCCCACAAAGTCCATTTTATTTTCACTGTCCCTTGGGGGTCAGATAGAGAGGAATGTGGTCAGGGATTCGCCAAACCAGAAGCATGTCAATTTTCTCTCCAAAGACATAAAATGTGAAATGCAGTTTCTAAACCCTTTATGCCTATGATTCAAAATTAGAGATTAATAAGGATTGACATTGAAATGTTGTAAAGAATCTGTAATTATACCTGAATAAAAGAACAGGAGGGAAAAAATGGGGGGGGGGCGATTGATATGATGCCAGTCAGATTTTCAAAAAAAATTACACAGAAATATTTCCCATTTCATTTTCCAAAGCTAGTAAAAGTGCTCTGCTGGAAAGAAACCTAATAACAGTACATATGCAGGTTTCCAATCTATGATTTGCATTGTGACACCTACACATACTCCACTCTGATCATGGTTCTATATATTTGATTGGAATGAGCTGCTATTAAGTGTGAAAGGACTGAAATGCATGAATAATAGCTATTAATTATCACAATTTATTAAATGAAAAAAGGCAGCTGGGGCCTCAGTTTGTCCATGACACTACTCAGATGACGCTGTAGAAGAGTGTACACATCAAAAGGCTTGGTTGTTTTTACAGTGTTTTACATAAATCTCAAACTTTATAGTCATATTGTAATTTTTTTTTTATCAGAAGTGTCAATGTTCAGGAGTCTTGCCAGTGTCACATGTACAAAAACATATACAAAACCTAAGGGCTCTTCCATTGCCACTGTTCCCTAGTGAACACCCTATTTAGGAGGATGTCCATGCTCATTATGAAAGTACAAGAAAGTTGGAAAGAGAAACAACAACAAAAAACTATACAAATGCCTCATATTTTGACCTTTCAAAGAGCAGTAATGAGTAGATGCTTGAGGCATCAAATGATGAAAGACAGTGGCTAAAACATTTCAGGAACGAAAGGTGTTCTACTCTCTCAAATTAGCCCTGGTATCCTGATCTTTATAGCAATGTTCTGCAGGAACGTCACAGCGTCTCTGTGACTACTATTTCTGTTGAGCCCTGCCTATAAATAGAAACAGGCATTCTGACTCTAACTTTTATTGTAACCATCTCATTACATTGCAATGAGTGGAAAACAATTTTAGGTAAAGAATAATTTTACATCTTTGTAGACAGGTCTATATGAATTGTCTGATTCAAACTGGGAGTGGGTTTTTCTGAGAGTTTTCTTACAATTCCTTTTTCCTCTTTATACTAAATATGTAATAGAAAACTCAGGAAAGTAGAGGTAGTTGATAAGGAAAATTGCCGAATTCAGGTATAGGCATTTTCATTTGAGTATTTGTTGTTTTTTTTTAAGAAGAAAGACTTAATATTCAGTGGGAGATGGGAGTTGGAAACTTGGGGGGGGGACAACTTTACTTGGCAACAGTCTGGGAGTGAACACTGTTTGGCTGATAGCTAAAGTCGTGGGTGACTTTGCCCTTAGAGAAGGAGAATAGAGGGCACTCCCATTGATATGAATAAAGAAGGAAGATGAACCAAAATAAGGACTAGGATTAAAAGAGTTCATTATGGGCCTCAGAATTTTATTTTCATTTTTCAGGCTGTACCGCTAGGACCAACAGTAAAGGATTAAGTTTTGTTGGCGATGACAGTTTACCTTGGTCACAGTTATTGTAGCTATCAAACGAGAGAGATGGATATGGTATAGCCAGAGGCTCCAAACCTCAACAACTGTTACCAAATATTGTCAATGCGACGACGGGAATCATTGGCACCTGACATTAAGTCAATCAAAAAAGAAATGCTATTTCAACTGCAAAATGTGAAGTAAGATTTTGAGACTCCTATCTAAGGAGATAAACAAGAAAAGGGAAGCTAAGGGAGATACAGGGGCATAAGATCAGGGTTAAGAATGTGGAAGAATTTATAAGGAACTAAAATCTGAGTCAGTACAAAGTCAGTACTGAATTTTCTACTTTTCATCACTTTGAGATGGCTATTCAGCCAGCAAATCCAAACAAAAGGATTTGAAAGGTTTGCATTGCAGTTATACCTGACACATGCTAAATGATGAACAAATGCTTGAAACTAAAATTATCATTCATATTATACTAAAAATAAAACTTCTTTAAACATAAGCAAACCTTTGCTAGTAGCATTGCAAAACCTGTCATTCTACTTTTCAAGAGCAGAAATGGATTTGTGCTCATTGACTCCTGGAAGAAGTCAGCCTCTGTCACCAATCAACCTGGGGCCTAGAAGATGGGGGAGATTTGTGAGCCTTACACCACATAGTTCCTGACATTCAGAGGCAGAACTCAGAGGCAGATGGTGGGTGAGCCATAATCCTAACTTCCAGATCACTGTTCCACACAAAGACGATATGACAGCAGGAACATCTGACCTTGCAGCAGGTGACATTATTCCATTCGTGCCGATTTTTAATCACTTTTCTGTTAAAACTTACGATTTTAATTTTATTTAGTATAAATTTCAAACATATGCAAATATGCCTGAAGGTATTTGTAATAAAGGAATGTAACAAATGTGCAATGAGATACTATTTTTCCTTAAACTGGTGGGGATGAAAACAGTTCATAATGTACTATGTGGTTGAGGTTGTAAGGCATTCTTATGTATTGTAGGTTTATAACCTGATGTAACATTAAAACATTAAATAGATAAATACTCCTCCATTGACCCTATAATTCACTTCTAGGAATCTGTCCCATTGGCATGTTCATATGTGAAAGTAATTATGTATGTACAAGTCAAATCATTACACTTTTTTTTTTGGTAATAACAAATCTTTAGAAGAGACAAAAATGTCTTTAGTAGGAAACATTCTATGAATTGACATTTACTTAAAGAAATACCACTCACAAAGAAATGTCACCTTTTATTACTGCCACAGAAAAATCTCCAAATAATATTTTAAGTGAATAGAGCAAGTTGTTGAAGAGTATTTAAAACATGCTACTTATTTAATGAAGAAAAAGTTATACACTGACAGATATATGTGTTTGTGCATATATGTGTGTTTTATAGTATATATATTTTGTACATATATATGCAACACATACACCATACACACACATACACACAACGAACAAATAAGAAATCGCTAATAGTAGTTGCCTTTAGGTGTAGGGAATTAAATGGTTAGAAAACAGGAGAAGGAGAAATAACTTTATCCTTTTTGAATTTGTACAATGTAATAGGGCTATATATTAAAAATATTTAAATAAAAATGTATAAATCATTTATTAACTACTATTGGTATAGAGCCCAAAACTAGGGGTTATAGAAAACAAGTTCATATACTATGCTTCCTGCCTTCCTCTTTGCCTTAACTTACTATGCCCCAAATAACATAAAGTGGGGACTTCTGTCACGCATTTCATATGTGCTAGGATCCCTTGGGCTCTTCAATGTAAAAACTTACCTTGAATTCAATTTAGGGCTCTAAAATGCTAGACTTAACGGTGAATTCTTTACTTCCTTAAGTATTTCTTGCAAGCACTACATTAAAATCTAGGGTGAAGGCTGGATAATCAATTCTTCTGGGGATTCTACATCCTATTCTCATTTTTCTGAAGGAAGTTGCCAGCAGCTTCCAAACAGACTGCTGTTTTCTTTAATATTGTGCTGGTTTTTTTTTTCACTTTATATATGTGTATATATATTTTTAAATGACATTGCAGGATTTGGCAACAAAGTGGTTTACTTGTGTATAAAAGCAACATTTATATTTTATTGAAAGTCTTTTTGCTGCTATATGTATTGGTTTTTAAAAACAAAAAAAAAGCTTTAAGCAACTTATGCTCAATATAGAAGAAGCAAAATGAATTTAAACAAGTATGGTGAAGAAAAATAAAATGGAAATTTTTAATAAGAAATTATTCATGATATTTTTGAAGCCAGTAAAGCAAACTATATTCAAGGAGAGTCATGGGGCAGATGCAGGGGCCACCGCAATGAGGTCTTGTACTGGGGGAGAAAGATTAGGCTCAACTCTGAATACAGCATGGACAAGTGGGAATTTATAACCAAGGAGCAGGGTGGAGTTCAGTGGATAGAAAATTACTAAGAGGAAATGTAGCAGGATTCTCACAAAGACAGTCATGACATTGAGGCTTTATTCCAGGAAGCAACTTTATTCATGCCTGTACCACTCAGTTGGGTTCCTTCCAGAAAAACTGACTCCCGAATGTCATGTGGCTAGTTTTCTATACATTTTCTATTTTTTGTTTCTCATATATGGTAACACACACAAACAAACATGTAGTCTGATTAAGTAGTCTCAGTTTACAAGGTCACGAGGGATGTTGTCATGTACACGCATAGCCAGGTTACCTTGAGGTTTTTGTTGTTGTTTTTCTTTTCTCTTTTTACGGAGGGGAACCTACGACAAAAAACATCGAGGGCGAGGGGAGATTCTGATTAAACTGACCAAATAGGATTGTTGCTGAACACAGGCCAGGGTGATCAGATATCACCTGGAGGTTGAAGGTAACCATATATGGAAACTGGAGCTGGGCGTTTCTTACTAAAATGACTTAGCAGGGTTCTTGCTACAACTGGATATTACTAGGAAGTGCAGAGGAGCCTAAAGCTTGGTCAAGTAAAGAATCATTGTAAAAATTTCTTTTTTGCAAGGTAGTAAAATTTTATTATCTTTTTTGATATTAAGGAATTAATTCCCACATAGAAACAACTCTGTAAAAGCTGATAAATTACTAAAGATATTGGAGATTTATACATATATATATGTATGTATATAAACACACACACATACATATGGGCATATATATATAGTATATGTGTGTGTGTGTATATATAAACATATATATATATATATATATATGTAAATATATGTGGAGAACAAGTTAAGGAATAGATTCTTCCATTTATTTATTAAACATAGTTTAAAGAGTTTATGTAACTTCTCAAGGTCTTTTAAAATCTATTCATATATTTTTGTGTCTCAGTGTTTTATGAATCCTAAATTTAGTGTTACAGATAATTGAGAATGTACTTCTAAGTACAATACATTGAGTTTAATTTCCCTTTGACCAACATCTGTTGTGGTCCTAACCATTCCTTCCTTCTTTGAATTACAGATCTGTTTAACTGAATGTGATTGGAAGAATGGAACTTGGGCCTATCTCCTCTGCCCTCTTAAGACAGGAGACAAGGTACAAGAATGATGCCTTACCTAAAAGTTTAATGAAAGTTTTAAATATTTTTTGGAAGGTTTAAATTGATCAATTTAAAATTTACTACATTTTTAAAAACATGTTTCTTCTCTTTGGTTGTTTTTAATGCTATCTAAAAGAGCAGGCATTAAGGTATATAAGGCCCAGCAGTTTCTAGTAGGGTACTGTCTTCAAGAATTAAGCAGTTCTGGTCTGAGCACCAAGCAGTTTTTTAAATTAATGAGTTTTACTTAACAAATGTGCTGCTTTGCGAAAAGCAGTGGATTTTGAACCAAAATGAAAATGGAAATAAACTTGCTGTCATGAAACTATGTCATTTATTAAATTTAAAATAACTCACTAATGCAATTAGACATAACTGCTGTGTTGCAAATGATTTAAGGTGCATACATTCACAATAACATTATAATACTGAAGAACCACTACTATATGAAAACTGAGGTAGAATACGGTTACATTTGCTTCAATGATTGAGATGTGGGTGATTCCCAGGTGAAACACAATTTATATAAATTTTAGAGATTAAGTTTTGAAAAATTATAGAATTATAGAATTTAATATTTCTGATGCAAATATGCCCTGTTATATAATGTAGATTATATGACCAAATCATATCAAGCTAAATTAATTATAATTAATTAATTATATTTCAAAGCTAAACTTAACTGAAAATAGATTGAAATGTATTCCTCTTGCATTGTGGTAGTTACATATATAAAGTCCCAAGTCATGGGGCGCCTGGGTGGCGCAGTCGGTTAAGCGTCCGACTTCAGCCAGGTCACGATCTCGCGGTCCGTGGGTTCGAGCCCCGCGTCAGGCTCTGGGCTGATGGCTCAGAGCCTGGAGCCTGTTTCTGATTCTGTGTCTCCCTCTCTCTCTGCCCCTCCCCTGTTCATGCTCTGTCTCTCTCTGTCCCAAAAATAAATAAAAGTTGAAAAAAAATTTAAAAAATAAATAAATAAAGTCCCAAGTCAAAGAACATGCTTAGCCAAAGATCACATTTTGATTTTATGAACCAAAAACACCTGAACAGAAAAATCCAAAATCTCCTTGTAAAACTCACCGAGGGGTACCAAAACTTGTATTGTAACACAATTGCTCCCCCTTATATGGGTAGTTGAAAAAATAACTCCAATCTGGGAAAGATCTTCACTTTGAATATGTTATGAAAGAATTGTTTGTTTGTTCCAGAGACTATTTCTGTGATATAACATGTTATTTATTCAATGTAACAAAGTTTTTTCAAAACTTTTATGTTAAAATATATATATTTTTTATTTTCTTCATTCCAATTCTATTGACTATATTTTTTATGATGTGAATTAAAAATACTACCTTTAAAATTACTTTGCTTTCCAAAAGGCAGCCTGTTTTCTCTAGGGCATCATGGCAACTGTTTTCACTAGAAAAACTCTAGTTTTAAAATACTAGCCCCTGGGTAGTTCAGTCGCTTAAGCGATCTCTTGGTTACAGCTTAGGTCATGATCTCATGGTTCATGAATTGAGCCCTGTGTCAGGCTCTGCACCCATGGTGTGGAGCCTGCTTGGGGTTCTCTCTTCTCTCTCTCTCTGCCCCTACACCACTTGCTCTCTCTCTCAAAAATAAATAAATAAACTTAAATAAATAAATACAAATAAATAAAATACTAGCTCAACTGAAATCATTGCTATATTTGACTAGTGTTTAAAAGTTTACTGCCTGGGGTGCCTGGGTGGCGCAGTCGGTTAAGCGTCTGACTTCAGCCAGGTCACGATCTCGCGGTTGGTGAGTTCGAGCCCCGCGTCAGGCTCTGGGCTGATGGCTCAGAGGCTGGAGCCTGTTTCCGATTCTGTGTCTCCCTCTCTCTCTGCCCCTCTCCCGTTCATGCTCTGTCTCTCTCTGTCCCAAAAATAAATAAACGTTGAAAAAAAAATTAAAAAATAAATAAATAAATAAATAAAAGTTTACTGCCTGTCATTCAACCATTTACAGTACTATGGACTACTCAAGTTAATAATTTTAATAATTAATGTTAATAAAATACAGTTATTTTAAAGAGGCAAATTAGTGCCAGAACAAAATAATTTATCTTTCAGACATTAGACATAAAAAGATAGTTGTAAAATAAGGCATAATGGAAAGGTATCCACCTTATAAATACTTTCTCTTTTCAATATATTATCTTTCCCTAGGACAGTATAAACTATCTTTTTGATCAAATGCTAGAAGTCTGGTTTCAACAGTATAACATACATATTCCTAGAAGAATATATATATATATATATATATATATATATATATATATATATATTTAAATATATATTCCAAATATTTAATTCATACCTCTGGGGGGGGAAAATATTCTGTAGAATACAAGATTCTTCTGTCTGGACTAAAAATTACATTTCCATGAGATACATTAACAAGATAAAATCAAATTTAATTCCATACACAGAATTTCAGAAACATGAAATTCCAACAGGCAAAGGGGGTATATATGTCATCCTGAGCTAAGGAGAAGGCACTAGGGATCCAAGGTAGAGGAAAGCCATTATCCAGAAAGTGAGAGATGTTTGCAAAACAAAGGTTGCCCTTGAATGCAGGTAAGTTGCTTATGAAGAAAGCAATCTCTGTAAATAGTTCTTTCCCCTGGTACAGGTTCTCCTTTCTAATGTGAATCTAGGCATTTGAGGGGACAGTGAAGAGCTTTCCCTGAGTTTGTTGGGTTTTGATGAGTTTTAATTCAAAATAATCTTCACGCAAAAATGTCCCATCTTGGGGAAGTCTGCTCTTGGCCCCTACAATACTAATTTTATTCTCTCTTCATACAGTTGTTTTCTTAAAGTGTTGTTTTGTTCACAAATTAGAGGCTGTAGATGCAGCTAAACTTTTCCAAAATAAGAACATCTAACCCAAACTGTGTTAAAACTATTTTAAACATTTCAATTACACACCTACTTGCCATTTTTCCTGTGTCGAAATGGAGTCATGTCTCTTCATTCGTAATTTCACTGTGTTTTTATTGCTTTTTTTTTCTCTAGGCCTTATTTTCCTTTACCTTAATTTAGTTAATGAAACGTGATTTATATGTTATTTATTACTGTCATAGTGATATTCATTAAGTATTAATAATCTAAGCTCCTACTACTTATTATCAGTGATACTTGCATGTTATCATAATTTAATATACAGTAAAACATAATTCTCACAATAGTCACACTGAAATCTGTAATAACAATGGAATGCATATGTCTGATGAGGAGAAAAGAATAAAGTATCAATGGCAGAATTTGCTAAAGTAGCAAGAATCATAAGTTGAAGAGTATTCTCTTTTTAGTGGCATAGCCTATTAGGTGTTCTGATTGATCCCAAACTATGCATCTGAGTATAAAAAGCTAATCATTTGGTTAAACTATATCTGTTTAAAAATATCAGTGGGCTATATAATAAAAAATACCTAAGGCTTCAAAATGAAAAAAAAAAGCAGAAAACTTGAAATCAAATAGAGCACTAAAAACTAGTCTTTCCTTGAGATGAAATTCGACTTTGGTGTCAGGATCTTACAGGGCATAAAGCATAGGAGAAAATGTCCAGGGCCTGCCCAAGTTAGAAAATCTGCAGGAGATACTCCCTATGAAATCAACCTCTCCTTGCCAAAACTGGAATTTCAAAATAATATACACATGTTGTATGGGTAGAACTAGAGATAAATTCAATCTATTAAACCACTGCAAGGGAAAGTGCTGACATATACTTTGGTGCTGGTGCAAAAGATAAATGGGATTCAACATCAAGATTTCTTTTTCTTTTTTTTTTTTTCTCTTTTTGAAATGTTTACTTATTTATTTTGAGAGAGAGAGGCAGTGCAAGTGGGGAAGGGGCAGAGAGAGAGGGGGAGAGAGAGAGAATCCCAAGAAGGTCCCATGCTCAGTGAAGGGCCTGATATGGGGCTTGATCCCACAACCCTGGGATCATGACCTGAACTGAAATCAAGAGTTGGACACTTAACTGACTGAGCCGCCCAGATACCCCTCAACATCAAGATTTCTAACAACAGAATGGTTTAGCAAATCTGCTAGGAAAATTCATCTAGATGGTAGTTAACAAACAAATAAACAAAAACAAACAAAATAAAATAAAAACAATAATTTAAAATGATCAAGGGGGTCTATTGCCAACATCGTAGAGTAAGCTCCTACCAAACATACTTCTCCTGCAAATAACAACTATGCAATGGAAAAAATATATGCAAAAAAAAAAAAAACCCAATGAATTGAGGACACAGGGAAGTAAAACATAAGGCAAGTTAACTCTGGGGGGGGCGGGGGGAGTTAGTATTTAGAAAGAAAGAGTGACATGGATGAGTTATGCATTTTTATGACTGTTAGCCTTAAGCATTCCAAAAATGATACTACAGAGAAGCTAAAATTGCGATTGAAAGCCTACAGTCTTTCCAGCTTAAAGAAATAGAGAACAGAATTCAGGGCAAGCAGAGCCAAAGCAAAGTGAAGACAGAATTGCCCCAAATGATTAACACTGCTCGAATCTCTGGCAGACCCCTGAATCATGCATACATGAGACTGAGTCAAGCTAGGGAAAAATAATTTAGCTAAGATTTGAGTTGCTGACCAATAAATGGAGTTTGCAGTTTGAGTCTATCTGAATTAATTGCCTGCTACAAAAAGATACAATGTTCTTTAAAAGAATATAAAATAATCCCAAACCTCCACAATATAACATTTGCAATGTACAGAATTAAATTCAAAATTATACAACACATAAAGAGCCAGAAAAAGTGATCTCTTCACAAGAGAAAAAAAATCAAGGGAGAAGAAGCACAACATGACTTGGATTTTGGACTTGGTGTACAAATATCTTACAGAAGTCATTATGGTAGGTTCAGTGACATAAAGGAAAATGCTTACATAAATGAAAAGCTGAGAATTATAGAAAATGCATATTACAAAAACTTGGTGAATCAAATTTATTTGACTATAGAATACAGTATCTAAATTTTTAAAAATAATTAAATCCAAGTTTTAGTAGCAGGAATATATCTAGCACCCAGATCTTAGTATTAATACTATTTTCCAATAAAAGAAACCAGAGCTCCTTGGAGAAATGGCTGATTCTAGGATTTGGAGACTCTTATAGTGTCAGAAAGTATTCAAAACAAAAACAAATGAACAAAAAATTCACCAAACACTCTTTGGTAATGTGCTATGTCAAGGAACACGGAAGCCAAGTGAAAGCTCCCAATGACAAAAGCAAGATCAATTTAATAAATAAATAAATAAATAAATAAATAAATAAATAAATAAATCAATCAGTATTGGATTGCAACTCAAAGCATGAAATAAATATCCATGTGTTCATATGTATGTAAATAAATGACTGGAGAAATATGTAAATGGGAACAAGGGGACAAATCTCCCATGCAGAAGAATTTCAAAGAATTTTTGTACATCTTCATTCTCAAAGAAGTTGAGCATAACTTCCCACTCCTTAGAGTAGGATGCATATAGTGTCTTCCTTCCAAAGAATGTAATACGTGTATAGGTGAGGGGATTAAAAGATATAAATGCCCAGGTATAAAATAAACAAATCATGTTGATGAAAGGTATAACATGGGAATACAGTCAATAATACTGTATTAACATTGGAGAGTGACAGGTGATGACTGCCTTTATTGTGGTGAGGGTTGAATCATAATGTATAGAATTGTCAAGTCACTATGGGGCACATTTGAAACTAACGTAACCTTATGTGTCAGCTATACTTATGTAGAGGACACATTCTTTCAATGAGGAAAGCAAGATGAACAACAAATAACTAAAAACTGAAATAATGAAAGTATGTCCATTTTTAAACATTGTATAGGGAAGGAAGAAATGAAATCTTCTCAGATCAGACTAAGTTGGAAAATAAGGGACACATGGGGGCACTATTTTAAAGTACTAAAATAGGTTTATTCATTTAAGTCATAATTTACCTCATTTCCTCTCTTGAGATCAACAAACAAAAGTTTTCATAATAATATCTTTAGTATGCCCTCTCTTTTTTATCGTTACTGCCAATACATCATGTCATGAAGTTTATGACAGTAACAATAATTATTAAACACTTACCACAAATGTGAAACTGTGTTCTACATTTCACATGCAATGTCACTGTTACACTGTTATAAGTCAAGGTATCTTCCTAAATAGATTTTGTTTTATACCCATTTTATAGATATTAATGGTAAATTTATTATAATAACAAAATTCCTAAATAATACTTAATGTGTAATCATAGTTTTAAACCCTTGTAATATATTAAGTCACTAAAGCCTCACAACAATCCTATGAAATATATAGTAGCTGTGTTTGTGTTGTTTTGCTTGTCTGTTGCCACTTGACAAACAAGGAAATGGATACAGTGATGCAAAATAACTGAATCAAGGTCACACAGTTAGTAAGTTCCAAGCTAGGTTAGAAGATTTTTTTTTTAATTTACTTTTATTTTACAAAAAGTTGTGTGTCCAAATTTGCTGACCTTTTCTGTGACAGTAAAAGACTATCAGTGGAATGTGCCCTAAACAAAAACAAAACAGTTAATCTGTCCTTTGCAGAAAAAAAAAAAATGCAATTTTAATGATGGTTGAAGGAACAATTGCTTTTGAAAGAATAAACTTCTGCTATGGAAATTACATTTTAAAAATATTGGAACTAATTTCACTGATGTGTGATTTTTTTTTTCAACGCTTTTATTTATTTTTGGGACAGAGAAAGACAGAGCATGAACGGGGGAGGGGCAGAGAGAGAGGGAGACACAGAATTGGAAACAAGCTCCAGGCTCTGAGTCATCAGCCCAGAGCCTGAGGCGGGGCTCGAACTCACGGACTGCGAGATCGTGACCTGGCTGAAGTCGGACGCTTAACCGTGTGATTTTGTTGGAAAAAGCAAGTCTGATTTTTTTTTTCAACAATTGTGTATTCACAGTGAAACTCGAGAAACAAATTTTCTAACTTCTTTTCCGGCCTTCCATATGAAGTACTGGGATTTGGGGGTTCATCTGTTTTTTAAAAGCTAATTTTCAAAAAACAAAGGTCAAGTCGTGATTCTCTTACATATATAAAAACGAACCTTTATACATATATAAAAACGAATTTTAGTATTTAAAATTCTAATACATTAATTAGGAAACTGGTGAGATGTAACAGCCAGTTTAAAGGAGAATCCAAGAAACAAACACATTTATAGATTAGGAACACAGATAGGAATGTGCAAAACAAGGAAAAGCTGGTTTTTCCATGGCAGAAGGGGAGATAGGAGGCTTGCTTGCCCCCAAACAAGTCAAAACTCATGCAACATGTCTAGAGACAATAATTATTTTTGTATTACTACCAATTATCTGTAAGTGAAGGAATTGCAAAAGAGCTCCTATCAATCAGAATCAAATAACTCGGAATCATTTGCTATGGACAATGCATATTTTCCAATCAAGGACAAAATGTTTCCTACATTCTAGAGACAAATGGAGAAATAACTTTTCAAATAGTTTGCAATTGGACATCAGAATAGATGGAAATCTACCCGACACTTTTTTTCAAATAACCTTTGAATGACTGATGATGGGATTAGAAAGTGGTTATCAAGATTTAATAGGCTTTACTGATATTGAAGTTATTTCATTGTATATACATTTCTTAGTAAGAAAATATAATTTGTGATGACAGCCATTGCAACACAATGAGCTAAATTGAGTATCTAAACTACAAATCTCTGAATCACAAAAATCTCAAACCAAATTTTAAAAAATACACAATTACACACATTTTTAAGCACAAGATGTTGTTTGAACTGTTAAAATAAAATGAAAAGTGTTAAAACGTATAAAATGAAAACAAAAACAAAAACTTCAGCTAAACTGATGCTATCACTTCTGACTTAAAATACTCAGTAGTGCTGTCTGCTTTCTGCTACTTTCCTGCTTTCATCATGGCCCCTCATCTCTCCTTTGTAAACACAAGCTTTCCTTCTCTGTGAAATCTTTGATGACTGCTCCAAGGTCTCTGAGGACCACTCCCCTCTCTGTAACCAGGAGCCCCTCTTGTCACTCAGCAGTGAGCACCTGTCATGTTGTATCATGCATGCATCAACCCAGTGTTCTTCCTTGCATTTAAATCATTGTTGGCTAGAAACCCATGTGTGCATTAGATACATCTTTGAAATGTTGGTATTTGAGCACAGTTCCTTGATCAAAGGAAAGGTCTTATGTGTTGGTGATGATATTGCATTTGATGTTTAGATTTTTTTTAAAGTTTATTTATTTATTTTGAGAGGGAAAGCATATGCACAAGTGGAGAAGGGGCAGAGAGAGGGGAGAGAGAATCCCAAGCAGGCTCCTCACTGTCAACCAAGAGCCCGAGCCAAAAGTCGAATTCATGAACCATGAGGTTATGACCTGAGCCTAAATCAAGACTGAGATGCTCAATCAACTGAGCCACCCGGGTGCTCCCAGAGTTCTTTTTAATTAAGGAAACATGTAGCCTCTTTTACTAGGCCTGATGAAACTGGCTACAGGATACTCAAAAAATGACCTCTCTTCAACTCATGTTTTATTTAGACATGTCAGGTAATATCTTCAGACAGGAACTAATGTTCCATATTATCTTGTTAGTGTTCACCATTAATTCGTAGTCTGCTTCCCTGATAGATTCAAAACTCAATTATTAGCTGTCTTAAACTGGATTAGTCCATGTAAATAAACTGACAAATCAATGTTAAACAGTGTTAAACAAAAATAACAATGACAGCTAACAATTTACACATGAAAATGATTACTCACTCCAAGGCTAAGATATGGGAGAATCTATAAGAAAACACACAATATGAATGAAACAAAAAGTCCCTAGAAAAATAGTTGGACTATATAAAGTAGGTGATGATTATTCATTCTTCTTTACACTTTGATATGTCATCTATCACTTGTATACATATTCATGCCTACCTCTATACGTAAAATTGAGGCCAGTGTTTTAAAATAAGATCACAGCTGTCTCTTCCCCAGATTTCTCTGGATAATACTAAAAAAAGAAAAACATTTTTCATTCTCCATTTCTACTAATTCTATTTCCACTCTATTTTTTTTTCATTTCCCTATATTACTTGAGTACATTTTATTCCTATTGTAATATATATGATTCTCCATTCTTCTGAGGGTTTATAAGAATGATACCACCTCTTCTCGCTTTATGCATTAATGGATTCATATTTCCAAAAACAAAATTTCTAGACCCCTTACTTAATACAATCACAAGTCAAGATTTTTAGAGTGAAGAAAAATTTGCACCCAAAGATAGGATCTCATTTTAAAAATTGTGGCAGCATGAAGAAAGGATTTCAGAATTCTAGTGATTTTCAAATGTCACCTGTGGACATAAAAATTAGCATCTTCTGAGTTCTAGCCAATACCTCCAGGATATAACACAGAAAGAGGAGAGAGATATTACTAGAAAACTAAAACATAATTGGAGGAAATCTAGACTATAGTTGTTTGGGAAATGAGGGATAGAAAAGAATTTAAGATAACTAAGTGATAACATAAATCACTTAATTTACACTTTTAATTTCAGTATCATAATAGACTATCTTATTCTTAGTGAAGTAAAGGGTTAATCCAGAGAGTTGAGAAACTGGGCTTCATAATGAGGTTTGGTTATTTTTTAGTGGACTGGACCCTGTCTTCCATTAGTTTGTTGAGGATAAATGAGTTAAGCTTCAGTTTGTTTAACATGAAATTAATGTCTTTCTTTATAATTTGCAAGGGATGATGTAGAGTTAAAAAAATTATACACCTTAAAAATACACAAAATCCCACAGTTTTAAATGAAAGAATGATTTGGCAAGTCAGAAACATATGTAACCTCTTGATATGAAAATGTTAAGGACATAACTACATCACAGTAGCTTAGGCTCTGAAATTATCTGGCTCATTAAAAATGAAGTCTTTTTAATGAAAGCCCAAGACCAACCAAATAGTCTTTTTTGTGTATCTTTATACATTCATCTGGCATAAAAATTAAGAACAAAAGAAACTTCATTGATTAATGACCTCTGCTAATCATTTCAGTAGAACACACGAAGACATTTTTTCAATTTTATTTCACTAACAAATTAAGTTTGTGTTAATCATAAGTGTCACTCACATGCAAATTATGCATAAATATTCAGGGTGATCTATATTTTATCAGTAGTAACAGAAAGCTTGCCAGTCAGTGTGGTTTTAAACAAGCAATTAGTGCATAAGTTATTAAACATTTTAAACAAATGGGCTGCATCAAACCCAAATTAGGAGAGTTCAAAGAAATTTCACAGCATCTTGATTGCACAGGTGTCTGAACTGCTGAGAATTTCTGCATCCATAAAAGATAAAATGTTAGTTTTACATACACTATAATCCTTTTTCCAACCCCAGTTTCTTCGTAATCATTTTTTGAAAACCATTATCGTCACTGAAGACTTTGCTGTCATCCATTTTCTGGTGTTTGTAGCTTCTGGGAATTCACATAAATAAGGGAAGTCCAAGGGGGTTCAACTTCTGAACTTGAAGGTATAAAGCAAGATTCTCCATACCCCCAAATTAAACCAAGGTTATTTCTCTCAGCTGAGCGTGTAGGACTCAAGGGAGGCTGGAGTTTGTTGAATGGTAGTACTGTATCAAAATCTCACAATCTGAGGTTTTATTTATACTTTCATCTTTAAAAAAAAGCCCAGTTCAAGTCATAAATTTTTTGTTATTCCTTGGTAAGTCTTATTTTTAAGAAATGGCTCCTCTAAGAAAGTATAGCTAGGATGATGACATGAACTGAGAAATAGCTAATTGAGTCAGTTCCTCTAATAGCTATGGAAATCACACAATTTATTAATCCAAAATGGGACAGTTTTGAAAAATTACAAGCAGAATTCAAGAACTCACTGCAGTGTTATGTATTAGCATTGGCAATAGTAGGAAACCAAGGCTACATGGACCAGAAGCAAACAAAAAATTCATAATAAACAGCAAGAATGAGAGGGAAAGCATAGAGGAATAGGACCAAGAAGGTGCACTAGTCAATATTGCCAAACTGCTTTAATAATATTCTGGTGAAAAAGAAGTAACAAAAGCAAAGCAAGCTGTAGCCATGGCTACATATTGTATGATATTTTCTCCATTTCATTTGTAATCACTATCATTTATCATATGTATGCTTTCAGTTCATAGTCTTTTCCCTTCATCATCAAAACCACCCTGTGAGGTAGGTATTAATCTCTCTATTTCAGAGCCTACAGAATTCAGGAAACTTTCTGAGAAACTTTCTGAGGTATCTGTCTACCTCAAAGCCTATGTGGTTATTCTCTATAATTGTTTTTAATCCTGTTGATTTTTTTTTTCAAATAAAATCCCAAGGGAAAGATTTCCTCTAGATATTGACAGAGAGGAACCAAAGCAAGGTAGATGCAACTTTCTTTAAAAAAAATTTTTTGGGGGGCGCCTGGGTGGCGCAGTCGGTTAAGCGTCCAACTTCAGCCAGGTCACGATCTCGCGGTCCGTGAGTTCGAGCCCCGCGTCAGGCTCTGGGCTGACGGCTCAGAGCCTGGAGCCTGTTTCCGATTCTGTGTCTCCCTCTCTCTCTGCCCCTCCCCCGTTCATGCTCTGTCTCTCTCTGTCCCAAAAATAAATAAACGTTGAAAAAAAAAATTTTTTTTAAATAAAATAAAAAAAAAATTTTTTAAGTTTATTTATTTTTGAGGGTGCCTGGGTGGCTCAGTTAAGTGACTGACTTTGGCTCAGGTCATGGTCTTGCAGTCTGTGAGTTCGAGCCCCCCATTGGGCTCTGTGCTGACAGCTCAGAGCCTGGAGCCTGCTTCGGATTCTGTGTCTCCTTCTCTCTCTACCCTACCCTGCTCTGCTCTCTCTCTCTCTGTCTCTCTCAAAAATAAATAAACATTTAAAAAACAAAAAAAAGAGGGGCACCTGGGTGGCTCAGTCGGTTAAGCTTCCGACTTCGGCTCAGTTCATGATCTCACGGTTTGTGAGTTCAAGCCCCGCGTTGGGCTCTGTGCTGACAGCTCAGAGCCTGGAGCCTGTTTCAGATTCTGTGTCTCCCTCTCTCTCTGACCCTCCCCCGTTCATGCTCTGTCTCTCTCTGTCTCAAAAATAAATAAACGTTAAAAAAATTTTAAAGAATAAAGTAACAGTTTAATTTGGGCTTTTTCTCCTCTCACAAAAGAATCATTTAAAGTTGCTCTTTCTTTTTTTATTTTAATAGGTGGGAATAATTCAATCATAGGATTATTGTGAAAATGATATTAAATACATGTAATAAAATTTAAAATAGATGCTGATATGTAATGGAAATTTAATACTTAATAATTGGTCAAATCGTAATTTAGAACTCCAAGAGCTACATATTGGAAATACAAATGACTTCCCACACTGCCACACTTTCCCAGGGAATCTGACTTGTCTAAAGCCCTAAAAGAGGAGCCCTCACTACTAACTCTGCCTCCCTGGTCAGCCAGGCTAACCAGCTATTGGCACCTGATTCAAATTGAATTAATTAGATTACCTGTTCAAAATTTGAAGCAAGGCCTGAAAAGACATCAGTTAGCTATGAGGTGTTGAATGGAAGGATCATCTAATCTTGGGAACTCAGCTTACTGCTTTGGATAGGCTATGATGAAGCCTACAAACAGATGAGAAAGGAAAAGCCTGAATGTGAAAGCAAAAGAAAATACAGAGAATATAAAGCAGCAAAGATGTTGAAAGGAAGGAAAGGAGAGAGAGAGACCCAGTTGCTATAAAGGCTAGCTATGTTTCCTTCATTTGGATTCCTTAACACTCTGCTCTGTTTACATAATAACCCCCTACCCCATTTTAGTAAGTTTTTCTCAGTGCGTTTCACCTCTTTACAACCAAATCATCCTTGACTAAGGCAGGTTAGGGCCTTAAAATTGAATAAAACTACTAAGACTAACAATAAGTTTCCAATAAGTTTATTAAGAATCCAGCAATTTCTTTACCTCTGAAAGATAAATGCCCAAGCCTTGGTAGATAGGATAAGGAAGCAGAGTTACATAGTTAGCATAAAATAGAATCATTTAAACTTAGAAAAGAAAAAATAGTAAATGAGAAATTGATCCTCAGCCTCTGTGCATATAACTCAAATGTCTGAGTGATCTTTAATTACAAAGACACTGATGATCGAATTTCTAACTCATAAGATCTAAATTTCCAGAGGGCGGATTTGGTCTGATTACCCAGACATGTATCCAATGTGTGGACCTCTTACAAGTTTAAGCTGTAACTTAGAAAACCAAAGTTTGTGTTGTTTGTTTTGGTTTTAGAAGAGTGCCATTAGAACACAGCATGGTCACTTCTGGTTATGGTATACACTGAGAAGAGAAAGATACTATGTGCATAACCCTATTGATTTATGGCATGTCCAATAGTAGCTGAAAGCTTATATGAAAAAATGCCCAGATACCAGTTTCTTTCTAACTGCGGCCACTGTTTTGAAATACCACAATAGATTCACTGATATTTTGTACCCCTGAGCTATTTTGTAATTCCATTATACTATTTTTTACCAGCACACCTGATGAAACTATTTCTCCTTTCGAAGGCCTAGCTTCAACTATCTTGGAAACTTACAAGCTTCTGTTGAATTCTTCAGGTGCTATTATTAAAAAAATTACATTTCATGAGCAAGATTATTTTAGGTGCCATCCAAACTAAATCATGGTATAAATCAGACTATGAAATTTAGACAGTTCAGAACAAAATGATTAAATTTTCTGAATCTAGGAATCTATGAGTACTGCTTCTTTATGACCCATTTACGAAGAACTTTCAATATTGGGTAGGAAATAATAGCCCTAGTTATGACCTGACCCTGCTGCCAGTCCTAGTTAATAGATGGCTAGCCATGGTTGGTTTCCTGATATAAGCTATATGCATCACATTTTCCTTCCTGGGAATTAGAATTTAGAATGTACACTCCAGTTTATCACTATTGAGTCAGAGGTCAGCAGAGAAGGATGGACATAAGAAAGAAAATAAAATTTTGAACCATTTCTGGGGGCGGCGGGAGAAGGAGGTAACAAAGCCTGTTCCTAGAAAATAAGACAGTGCATTTATTTTGGTTTCCAATTTCTGGTTCCAGGCTCTTGTAGGTCCATGTGGTACTTCTTGAATGTAATTTTCTAAAATTTTGTGATATTTCTAGTATATTTTCTTATTTAAAACTAGCACAGAAGGGCACTTGGGTGCCTCAGTTGGTTGAGTGTCAGACTCTATTTTGGTTTAGGTCATGATTTCATTGTTGTGAGATTGAGCCCTGAGTCTGCCTTAACGCTGAGTGTGAAGCCTACTTAAGAGTTTAAGATTCTCTCCCTTCCTCTCCCTCTGCCCCTTCCCGGTTGCATGTGCACTCTCTCTCTCTCTCTCTCGAATGAATGAATGAATGAATGAATGAATACAATTTTTTTTTTCTAGCAGGTAGGAATTTTTTCTCCATTGAAATAGTTTTTAATTAGGGTACCCAAGAATTGTGTAGTTTGATGCTTTTGTTTTATCAACTATGTAAGATTAGTATCCTCAGCACAATCTAAATTGTACCAGGAATTGAAAAATATTAATTAATTGATATTTGCTTTTCCAATGCCTGTGATTCAAGGTTTTATTCAAAGATACTTTTTCTGAATAAAGAAATAAAGAAAAAGAAGAATGGAAGAAAAAAAAAACGAAAGAATTAAAGAAAGAAAAGGCAAATTATCCACCAAGTTGGAATTACTCTTCCCTTCATCCATCGTTTTTGGTATCACCCTTAAGGCACAGATATCAGCCATTTTATTGACTTTTACGTTCCTCTGAGGCAGAGTGTCTTGTGCAGTTTCTCTCAAAGAGAAGATACCGTGTGGACATTTAATTTAAAAGAAAAAGAAGAAAAGTAATGAGAATAAATTTATTTAGAATAATAATACCACAGCAAAAAATAACTTTCATGGAGTATATAAAAACCTTGTACCAACTTTTAATGCAGTAGCAACATCATTCTCAACCCAAGGCTACAAAAAATGTAAGAATAACAACAGACTTACAAATCAGAAAAGAGAAAGAATTTGGTTAATTCTCAAAATAGGAGATAATTTTGTCTCTCCAAGAAATAGAATGTTTGCTATCAACTAAATTGTTTGCATTAGAGATTTAATGTAATTCTGGAATTAAGTACAAAAAAAAAAAAGAGAGGTAGAGTAGAATAACCTATCAGCAAAAATGGCAACATGTTTTGAGACCAACACTATCCCATTAGCTGTATGTACTATGATGTATACCCTAATTTTTCTTAATAAAGTACAAGAGCTATCACATACAATATTTCTGTGGGTCTACCTAGCATACTACCTGCCTAACAGGAAACATAACTGAAAAAAAATGTTACCTCTCCTCCAATATTTTCTTGTAAAATTATTATTCCTAAATAATTTTAAACATAGTATGTTTTATTAATATCTTACTCCCCCCAAAAAAATCCAGTCACATGTAATTTATTCTTAGTATTTTTTTCAGTTTAACATATACTATTTGATAATTTATTTGGAATTATTTGGAATTCTAACGTCAGTTGAGAACCTACTGCTCTCATATGTACTCATAGTTATCTTGTGACCAATAAAAGTACCTACCACATCACTTCTTTGTCCCTCCATCCTTCTCTCTCTTTGCTTTCTCTCTCTCTCTCTCTCTTCCTCTCTCTCTCTCTCTCTCTCTCTCTCTCTCACATGCAAGCACACATACACATTCCCACAAAACTGAGAAAAGTACAGTGGGAATAGAGTCAATGAAGTGTCTGGCTTCATGTAGAATATTGGTTACATTGGTTGTAGTGGAAGTGGGTTTTGAGAGAGATGCATTTAAGTCTATAATTTTAGAAGTTTACACTGTCTACTCATGTTTACTACGTAGGGGAAATGTGGCTTAAAAGTTTCTTCAGGATCAATGTGGTATCTAACACATGGTAGTGCTGCATCTAATGAATAAATAATTTTGGATAACAGTATAGTGATTTTCTGGATAAGTGAATGACATTGAATAAATGAATGACTACTTACCTGAAGAGATAAATTAGCTTTACTTGCTACCCACTTGATGCTAAAATCTGCATTCTTCAAGAGTGCCAGTAGAATACAAATAGCTCATGTTTAGTGATGTGCATAAATGGTCATTAGCAAGAAGATTTCAGTGAGAGCAAATTTTGTCAAACATAGTCTGAGCAAACTAAGTGAAATATTTAAAAATGTTTCTGTAGAGGGCAAATATTTCAATGGGAAAATCAAAATTAGACTATTTTAAAGAAGAATTTAGACTTTACAAAATGAATTCCGTGGAAGAGTTTATCTAGATTGCTATTAAGCAAACGTGGTTTACGGAATTTGTTTTCCCTATATAAAATATGTAGCATTTTCATACTCTCAGACATTTAAGAATATTGGTAGGCTTATTTCAAGTTATTAAATGTCAGAAAAGTGTCCATGACCGACATGAGAAAACAGGCTCTTCATGCTTTTCAACGCTCAAAACATATTCAAATGTAAAAATCCAATAATTTAATTGCAATAACAAACTCAGTGATGTGTGTTTATCTTGCTTTTACACACAGGGATTTACTAGAAATCACCTTATGGAAAAGTAGTTCTATGTGCTAAAGCCCAAATTCAATGGAGCACTACACATAAAAGTTATTAAAATCAAATGGTTCTTTTAAACTTTAAATTTAAACCCGGAGAGCTAGATAATCCAAAAGGAAATTAAAGGAAATGTCCTTCTGGGAAATAGTCAAACTGCATTTGGGGAAAAAATGTTAAGTGATAGGACACCTCCTCCAGACAGAAGGAAATCCCAATTTCAGCAAAAGGAATTATATTTATTCATGTGCATTGGAACTGCACAAATAAATTTATTTTTAAAAATTAATTTAAAAGGCTTATAAAATGAACTTAACTGAAAGGAGAAATTAATTTTCCTTATGTTCTGAACTTGTACCTTACTAATGTCAACTTTTACCAGGAAACAATTCTCAGTACTGACAGTTCTTAAATGTAATCCCAGTCTCTTACAATGATAAATAGAAATATTATAAAATGCCTCTCCCACACTGAACAAGTTCTCAAGAGATATGTAGTCTTTAATTTATAGTTTCCATAATTTTTTTCTATAGGCTTAGGTCTTTAGCAATTAACAATGAATAGATCACAAAAGGTAACTTAACATGTTATTCTTTCATATATTAAATTGTACTTTTTTCATGTCCATCTATTTATCTATGTATGTATACTTAAACATATGCATTTATGGAGCATTCAACATTTGAAGCAGGCTTGGAATATTTAGAAAATATGATAATGTGCTATGCCACTAAGGAAACCACCACCAATTCTTAACAAAAAGGCCATTCCCAAACCATAAAGTATCAGCATTATATATTAGGTGAAGTAAACAAACAAAATCACATAAGCTGAGTGTTAAATTCTCAAGTAACTGCAGTGTCAAAGAGAAGCTCATGCACTCTGAAAATACATTACAAACTGAATATGTAAGAAATTCAGACCAAAAGTTATAATATTTATGTAAATGACTAAGTCCTTGGTCTTTATTGAACATAATAAATTAAATTATTGAGTATTAAATTTTGAGAAAAATATTTAATTTATGTATGTTGCATAATTATTTACCTTAAAAACTAAATGCAAAAATGAATAAGTTAGAAATAATGATATACAAGTATATATTTTACAGTTACCTAACATATCACATATGAATATATATAACATAGTCATTAATAAATTGATTATGAAAAATATTAAATATTAAAATTAATTAGAAAAAATGCAGTATAGTAACTCATGGTAATTAGATTTGATAAATGGAAGCATAAACTAATTATTTTTTTAATATGTAATTATATATATATATATTTTTTCCAATATATGAAATTTATTGTCAAATTGGCTTCCATACAACACCCAGTGCTCATCCCAAAAGGTGCCCTCCTCAATACCCATCACCCATAAACTAATTCTTTAGAAAAAGTCAACAACACATTCAAAGCCTTCACACATATAATTAATTTAAAAGAGAGAAAATACATTTTAAAATTTTGAAATAAAATTAGAATAAAGTGTGCATGAATAATTTTAGAAAGTACTATATATAAAACTTTGCCAAGATAAACTTTAAAATCAGTAATATGGTCATTTTGTGTGTGTGTGTGTGTGTGTGTGTGTGTGTGTGTGTGTATAAGTTATACATTGCCAAAATTACCTAAGTAAAATGAGCATTTCAAAAATGTTGAAATGCTTCAAGAATTTATCAGGAAATTAACCTTCTTTCGCCCTGAATGATGAGGATTCATGAAGTTTTAAGAAACTATTTTTCTTAAGTAGATGATTAATTCTCATGCTAAATACGCTATATGAAATTGTTAAATATACTATATAAACTTGTTCGTATATATAAACACTAAAAACTGTTAAAGTCATGTTATGATGTTTACTTAGCTTTTTAAAATGATTGAACAAACAAGGGTGGTGAAGAAAATTTGAAAAGCAAGGTTTTGTTGGAGAGGAACAGGAGAACAAACACTGCCAGGTATCTAAACACATGTCTGTAGAAGAATTATGAAAATATGATACCAGTGAAAGTGGTCTACAGTGATGCATACCTACAATAGAAGAAACAAGTGAAGAAACAAGCACGAAGCAGAACCACACCTATAAATACAGAAAATAGCAGGGGAAGGTGGTGGTTGGGCAGAATGGGCAAAGGGTACACACACAGGAAGATTACAAAGGCCTCCAGGTATGGAATGAGTAAGTCACAGGAATAAAAGGCACAACATAAGGAATCTAGTCAACAACACTGTAATAGCAATGTAACGGAACATGGTGGCTTGTGGTGAACACAGCTTAATGTATTAAGTTGTCAAATCGCTAAGTTGTATAACTGACACTAAAGTAACATTGTGCGTCAACTATACTCAAATTTTAAAAAATAATTAATTAATTCACGGCATTGACAAAAAAGAAACAAATGCTGAAGTAGATCTCACTGATTTTAAAAAATTAGGGAAGGATGATGACCTCACAAACTGTTCAGGGAACAAGTAACTCTTTGCCTTAGTTCTCATGAAAAAAGTATCATTTAAGATCTCTACTTTATCCCAAAATAAAATCTAGATGGATTAAAATGTAAGACTTTTAAGAATCTGTGAAACTTTCAAGTATAATATAATTGAATATTTTGATGTATCATAGGATACATGAGGACTTTCTATATGTCAGACTGATGGAAGAAATCACACAGGAAACAATATACTATTTTGAACATAGTTCTTTTAAGTCTCCTTGCACCAAAGATACCCGCTTAAAGAAAATAAACAGAATCAAAAGACAAACAAAATATTTACAAATTTTTTTTGTCAAGAAATAAAAATCCTTAAAAAATTATAGCTCATATGAGTTAATAAGGATGACAATAAGAGTCCAAATATAGGGGTGCCTGGGTGGCTCAGTCAGTTAAGCAGCCAACTTCAGCTCAGGTCAGGTCATGATCTCATGGTTTATGATGTCAAGCGCCGTGTCAGGCTCTGTACTGACAGCTCAGAGCCTGGAGCCTGCTTCAGATTCTGTGTCCCCTCTCTCTATGCCCCTACCCTGCTCATACTCTGTCTCTCTCTCAAAATATGAATAAACATTAAAAAAAAGTCCAAATATAGGTTGAACAGGGCTTTATATTTATTCAAATGTCAGATAAATATATGAAAATATAAATAAAATATGTGATACATGTAAATATAATATAAATATAAGAAACATAAGTCTAATCTCATTAATCTAAAAATTCATATCTAATCAGCAAAGAAAATCCATTTTCATCCAATAAACAGTTGAAATAAAGTCTGTTGAAATGCACTGATTGAGCCTAACTCTTCCTGGCTACGATATAGGCTCTAATGTTGCCATAAACTGAATGTGTCTCCCCAAAATTCATATGCTCTGAAACCTAATCCTCAATGTGATTGCATTTAGAATCTCTCCTAAAGAAATTAGCAAACTACAGTATATCATCCCAACAAGTATACTGTCATTGACAGAGTCAAGATATAAAACATCTATCACCACAAGTATCCCTTAATATTGCCCTTTTATAGCCATACCTACTCTCTCCTCCCATCTTGGCCCCCTTCTTAACCCCTGCAACCACTAACCTGTTCTCCATTTTCAAATATATATACATATAATTTATTAATTTCAAAACTCTTATATAAATAGTCACATAGTATATACTCTTTTGAGAGTTTCTACTGACACTTAGCCTTTTTTTAGAGTATTATGTTATCCTACTCTGGGTATTAAACTTGCTGTTTAAGTTGCCTTCCTCTGACACTTCTCTGCTAGAAGGGGGAAGGGTGCTGCCCTTTGCTATCAGGAAGGGATAGAAGTCCAGGTTCTCCACTCAGACTCCACCCACACCCAAGGCAGAGGCTCCTTATTACTGCTGGGCAGGGGCGAAGTTTTGACTACCCACTAACTTCTGATTCCATGATTGGCAATTAGAGTGCTTCATTACTGCTCCCCAAGTGGCCTCTCCTGACACCATAGAGGAGGAAGCTTAGTGGGAAGAGATGCCTTGCTACTTCTTGTTGGAAGTAGAACTCTAGGCAACCTATATGGTCTCTACTGGCACCACAGGGTGGGGGCTCGTGACTACCCAAAGGAAATGAAAGTCCTGGCTTCCTTTAACCCAGAAACTCTTCATATGAGTGTGCCATAGAAGAAGGGAGATGTAAAAAACAAATGTTTATTGTAAGAGTCAATGTTTTAAAATGTTCAAAAATGAGAAGGCAACCATTCATATATTGAGGAATGTTTTATTCCCACTATAAAATATAATATGCTAGTTAAAATGAATGAACTAGGTTTATATACAAGAACATGGAGATATGGCAAAAACATAATATTGAGTGAAAATAACCAATTATAAAAATAAATAGAACATGTAATTTTAAAAACACAAAATACTACATATCCGTGTGTGTGTGTGTGTGTGTATGTAAAATATAATAATAGATACATAAGAATGATATGTACCAACTTCATAATATTCACTATATCTGGGAAAAGAATGAAGAGCAAAGTATGACAGTGGAACATGAGCTTAGCAGTAGCTGTAAACTTTTTTTCTGAAAAATAAAGAAATCTGAAGAAAACATCAACATGTGAATTCCCATCATAAGCTTCTTTATCAGATACAAAAGCAATATCAGGGCATTTTTTTTAAAGAAAAGTTCATTATAATAACACACTGGATGCAATCATGAAATATCTTTCTACAGTGAGCCACATCCATGAGACATCTGCCTCTTCTTTGGGCTCAGCATGCTTTTCTAAATGTGTAACCAAATACCGATATAGTTGGAATTTAGCAAGATTTTCCCAGATACCATTTTGTTAAAAATGTTTTAACATGTTTTAAAAATACAAATAAAAAATTTTCCTCTATAAGGACTGATAAACATTATAATGAAAGAAAATTATCTTATATGAAATTTTGCTGTTGAAAACCAAGACATATTCTCCTGAAGAAAACATTAGCTAGAAAGACTTTCCTTGTGGTTTACCTATAGTCCCCTATTGTTGGACACTTAGATTATTCCTATTATTTCATTATTGTCAACAATATTTCTATGCATATATTCTAGGGTAGCTTTTCCTTTATTTTGGATTATTTGGTTTAGTATTCCTCATAGAGGAATTATTGTGCCTGTGTGTAAAAAGCATTCTTAGCCTTTAAAAAAAAATGTCTAAATTTCTTCCCTGAAGCTTGTATAATGAGACATCCTGTGGAGCCTGGCAGGAAAAACTGCCAATTTCAAAGTCATAAGCATTTTCCACCATCTAAAAAGAAGATTGGAATTTACCTTTTCAAGCTAACAGCTTCTTTATATAGGGAGAATCACTTTATCAGGTCATTTAATCAAGCAAATTTAAAGTAAATACCCTCTATTGTCCTTGGAAAAGATTTGAGTGGTTTGAAAGTAAACTAAATGGAGAATTTGTAAAGAAGTATGTTAAAATTTCTGCTTAGTAATGAAAAAAGGTGAAAATTTATCACATAATTCTCTTTAGATTATATAAAACAAATATTCAGTATCGCTGTTGCTCTGGATTTGAGCTATCTATGCCTAAAAATGTTTGCTTATCCTTAAGGGATGAGATGTGTGCTGCAAGGATATGAGGAAGAAGATTAGACCATTACAGACAGGCTGGGACAAGCTAACTATCTCCTTTTATGTGGAAGAAGTAACTGCCAAGGATATGGGATCATGATGATGGGTGTTCACATTAGGTGATTTAACACTGCATACCCATACTCTTGAATGTACTATCTACCTGTTATAATTGTCTACAGTGGATCAAGAAGTAAGATATTTCTTTTTGAGTAGAAGGCAACATTTATCTCAAAAAGAACAAGTATGTTTTCTGCCCACCAGCTTTGGGCAGAAATTAGATGGGAACTGGATAGGCAGGGTGGGAGTGGGGTATATTAGAGGAGAAGTAAGAGAAAATTCTTCTTTCTTTGGGATCAAAGTGTCAAGTTTTTCCTCTGAAATCCAAAGCATTCAGATGATTTACAACTGTGATTAATGAACCTAAACGTGCATCAGAATCATCAGAGAGCAAAAATCTGTAAATCTCATAAGACATTTCTTTTCACATCATAGAGTAAAGCTTTGGTATAAAGTTATAATTATATCATTTTATATAAATATTAAAGTGTATAAGGATGCTTGTTTCACTTGCCACATGCTCCTTTTTATTTAAAAACAACAAACCAAAATAAAACAAAACTTATCTATTCAATTTTAGAGTGTAGACCTGAATTATTATGAAAAATATGGTACAATATTTCTCACAAATAGAAATTCATCAATCATAATTAAATATTAAAATATTGATAAATTCTGGCTCTCAAACTACAAAGGACTCAAATTTAATTCACAGATCCTGAGAACTTATTTTTAAATTATACTATTTTAAACACTACACTTCACACAGGAGTTACATGGCTCCAGGTTAATAACGATTGTAGATGTGTCTCCTGAGTCACATTATTCTAGTATTGCTATTTTAGAATATGCAAAATGATGATTAATATTGATGATGAAACATATCTCTGTATTATACAGTCTTACATAGTATCACTGAGAGATGTAGAAAATTAATATTCAATAAAAGTCCAAAATATCACATCTCAATACATTTCTTGATGAAGAAAGAATAATTTTCCCTCAAAAACATGATATATTTCCTGTGAATGTCTGATTTTTGGAACAAATAGTTAGAGTGGAAGTCTTGTAACAAGATGTTTAATGATGGATTAAAATTTAGCCAAAAGATAGTGAATGTTTTTTTAAATGAAGCCCTCTCCAAAGTGAGCACTCTGTGCAGTAACTAGAAGTCTTCCTGGATTCTGTTCTATACAGCGCCATCTTTGGGGTAATATATCATCTCAGCACCTTTTTCTGATGATGTATTACTCAAATGCATCATCAGCCAGATCGGTGTTTCTAATGATTTATAAGTCCACTAAATCATTATTAGCATGAGGCACTGCAATGATATAGTATTCAAAGATGGTTCCAGATGGACAAGAAAGATTCAGGAGGAAATTTTAGAGATTTGCAATACGAAATCAGACAAAAACAGGAAAAGAACAAATATGTTGAATATCAGTCCCTTTATGTTTAGAGAAACATATTATTTTTAATTGTTTAGTCAGTAGTAATAACTGACTAATGTATTCTTTGGTTCCTTCATTATCTTGTCTGAGTCAGTAAATATAGGATAATACTTTAAGGGCTAATGATGTGAAATGATTAACAAAAATTTTTATTGATTATGTTATGTTATTTAAAAACTATAATTAAAAATAAGAGAAACAGAACCCAAAATTTTTAATGCTTCTAACCCAGAGAATATATTTTGTAAGCAGCCTTAGATTTTAGAAATTATATATATTTTGTTCAGCATTGCTTATATATACATTGGAGGAAAAAACAATTTGATGTGATTTTAAGATCACTTACAATTTCTCTATTTTGAAAAAATGTATACAATACGTGCTAATAATAAAATCCAAAGAATATAGCAATACACCGATTATAAGTAAAACTTCCCTTTCAACCCTCAATCTCATTTACATGCTTAAGTAATCATAGTAAACAGTTTTGCGTGTCTTTATAAATTGATGCATATTGCATGCATTTTCATATACAGATAGGTATATGTTATACCTATCTGTATATGATACATTTTAAGCATAAACTATTGCAGCAGGATTCTCCCACAGAGAGACAAGATACCTAGGCCTTTCTTTCCAGGAAACAGCTATATTGTTGCTAGCATGGGCTCAGCGGGCTAAGACCCACAAGGCTGAGCCCCAAGCGTAGCAGGGTATAGCCTTTTATGCAATTTCTACTTCCTCTTCCCTATATGGTGACACATATAGTCTGATTGGACACAGTCCAAGTTACAGAGCCATGTCAGAGCTATGCAGACACAAATAGGAGTTAATTGGACCACGTTGCCTTCCTTTGTTCTGAGGAGGCCTCCATCCATTCCTTAGGGAGGGGCTCCACCTCTACCACACTATTGCTTACAGGAGGAGATGATACAACTATAATATGTAAGATATCATGGACTAACTTTAGGAAACCAAATATACCACATATTTTTATAAACAATATAAAGAGTTCACTTGAAATATATCACATCTTAGATCCTAGAGAAATTATGTTGAAATAAGCTTTTTTCCTCATTCTTCTATTTTAATTTCCCTCTTTTACCAAAATTCTCAGGGCCTCATCCATGAACAGTATGTTTAAGACAGGTAAGAAATTTCTCCTACCTAATTTACAGAAATGTTAAAGTTAGTAGTTCAGACAGAAGGAGTAGGATTCCAGACAGAAAGTAGAATCTATACAAATAGGTGAGCAGTACTGAAAATCCAATAAAGATTAAAAAAAAAGTCATTCATTTTTATTTTCTCTTAGTTTAATTGCTTTAAAAATGAAGTGATTGTTTAAAGCAAAATTAGTACTGACATATTATGTGGTTATAGCTGATGTAAAACCAAAATACATGAAAAATAGAGCAGCGGATAAGAGGAAGAAATTGGGAGTACAGTGTCATAAGTTCCTTTCACTACAATTAAAATGGGAAATATTATTTGAAAGACATTGATTAAGTAAAAATAGATATTGTAAACCCTAGGGCATAATCTCTCAAAATTGGAAACAAACTACATCTTTCAGTTAGTGGACTAACTATGGTTAATCAGCAATAAAAAGGAATAAATTATTGATCACACAATAATGTGGGTGATTTTTAAATGTCCTTCCTAATTGCAAGAAGCCAGGCCTTAAAAGCTACATATTCATGATTTAATTTACATTATAATCTGAAAAATGCAAAATAACAGGGAAGAAAAACAAATGTATGGTTCCCAGTGGTAGAAGGTAGGATTAAGTACAAATGAATAGGATAAGAAAATTTTGAGGCTATGGGATTCTTACATATTGTGTTCAAGGATACATGATCCTGTGCAGTCACCAGTACCCTTTTATGTATACCATAAATAGTGAATTTTACTTCATGTGAATTTAATAAAATGTCAACCAAGATGGGAGGTGGAACTAAAATAAATAATATGTAAATTATAGTAAGTAAATCTAACTAAATAATAGTAGTAAATACATAACAACTGAAGGAGGTGGGGAAGAAAACAACATAATTTACTTCGGAAAACAGAATTTGACTGGAGGATAAAAGGCTAAATACAAAATACATTACACATAAATGCTGTACTCTAGTTAGTGTTTCATACAGAGGTACGGATTAGAAATTCTTAAATTAATTTACGTGCACAGTAGAGTTGAACATGTAAGTCAATATGCTGTAGATAACAATAGGTAATTTTTTCCTTATTGGAGAACGAATTTATAAATAAGGAAAGGGGAAAGGCAAGATTGAACCCTGTGTTGTTGGATCAGAATTAGAGAAACCATTAGGAACTCAGTATCATTTTTTTCTTTAAATCTTTTTTTTTAAGCTTTCTTTAATGTTTGTTTATCTTTGAGAGAGACAGAGCATGAGCAGGGGAAGGGGCAGATAAAGAGGAAGACACAGAATTCCAAGCAGGCTCTAGGCTCTGAGCTGTCACTCAGGGACCTGAAGATCATGACCTGAGCCAAAGTCTGACACTTACCTAACTGAGCCACCCAGGTGCCCCTGGAACTCATTACCTTTAAATATTCTTACAGGAGCACTTGGGTGGCTCAGTAGGTCAAGCATCCTAATCAGGTCATGATCTCCTGATTGGTGAGTTTGAGCTTCTCATGGAGCTCACTGAGCTGCCATTACCCTGTCAGTAAAGAGCTCTGTCCCCCCTTCTCAGCTCCTTCCCTACTTGTGCTCTGCCCAAAAATAAATAATTATTTTAAAATATATATTCTCACAGGTAGTGTACTAATTTTGTATTACTGCTATAACAACCACAAATTTAGTGGCTTAAAATGATATAGATATATTATTTTGCAGTTCTGGAGGTCATAAGTCCAAAAGGGTGTGCACTGGACTAAAATCAAAGTGTTGGCAGTGTTGCATTGCCCTTTGGAAGGTTTAGAGGAAAATTTTTTCCCTTGCCTTTTCCAACTTCTAGAGGCTGTCTACATTTCTAGGTTTGTGACTTTCTTCTCCTATCTTCAAAGCTAGCAGCACAGCATAGCATCTTCAAATTTCTCTGATTCTGATCTTTGCTTCCCCCCCCTTTCACTTCTAAGAATCTTGTGATTACAATGGGACCACCCAGATCATCTCCCCATTTCAAGATCCCTAGCTTAATCACACCTGCAAAGTCTCTTTTGCCATGTAACCTAACAAATTCAGAGGGTAATAGGACATGGACATTTTTAGGGGGCCAACATTCCATTTGCCACACATAGGAAGGTCAGAAATAAGTCTAATTTACGTGTTTATGCATGGGTCAATATGCACATATACATATCTGAGCTCTGCTCCTGAGAGGTCCTTGAGACAATGAGAGCCCAATGGCAATGAACACACCTTCAGCCCAGATCTTGATTCCTAAATACCACTCTTCAATAAAAGGAACTAGCACTCTGAACACAAAAGATAATCCTAGAGCAGTTTGTGATGCCAGACAATAAAAAAGGGATCCAAAAAAATAAGGACATGGTGAAAGGGTACTGAAGCCAAAATGGAAGAACTCCCAGTGGTCAAAACTAGAACAATTTGAGCAACAAAATAAATAATGACAATACTGGATTATCAGCCACAGAACATAATACATACCTGTGTGTCTATACTGAATAAAGTTGACAGATAAAATATAGGACACACAGTCAATTTGAATTTAAGATAAACAATAAATATTTTATATAAGTTTTTATATATGTTTATATACTTATATTTTATATATATTTCAAATATACATGGAACATACTCATACAAGAAAATTTTCATTGTTTAGCTGAAATTAAAATTTAACTGGGTATTCTGTACTTTTCTTTGCAAAATCTGGCAACCACAACACTGATACATGATAAATAGGTAGATAGATGATACTTAGATACATAGAGTAAGTGAGCTTTGTTTTTTACAGAAGAAATCTAATTAATGTATGCAGAAAGAATGAGAAAAGTGGAAAATCACTATCAGAACAACAGGCAAAATCAACCAATAACTGAAAAATTAGTAGGTGGAAAGTTTGTGGTAAAACAAGATAGTCTCAAAATATCTCCCTCCAGATATTTATTTATTATAAATAAAAGAATGGTAACTTTAGGTTAAATTTATTACCCTTGCTCTTAAACTATGACCAAGTCCAAACCTAAGGTACCTGTGAATAAAACCTCATTTCAAAATAGGCTTTTACAGATTTAATTAAGTGTCTTCAAGATGAGAACCTCCTGGATTTACTGTGGACCTTAAATTCAATTACTGGTGTCCTTCAAATAAGGGGGAGATAGGGGCCATAGACAGAGAGGAAACCTGTATGAAGACCAACGTGGCGCTGGAGGGATGGCAGATACAAGCAAAGGAACACCAAGGATTGCTGCTATCACCAGAAGCTGTAAAAGCCATGAACAGATTCTCCCTCATTTTCCTTATAAGCTTCCATAAGGAATGAATGCTACTGACACCTTGATTTTCAATTTCTGGCCTTCAGAACTCTGAGACGATACATTTCACTTGTTTTAAGACACCAAGTTTCTGGTAAATTGCTATAGCAGCTCTAGAAACCTAACATACCAAGTGATTGAGGTTAATATTACCAGTAATGAGGTGTACTGATATCAAGTATTCCTCTTTCTGACAGAATGAAAAGTAAGCATCACTTCTATGGTATTCTTGCCTTAAGACATATTATGCATTATGTATTTAATACATTTAAATTAATGTATTTAATACATTTATTTATGTATTAAATAAAAACCTCATTGATAAGTCCAACTGAGCAGTTTCATTTGGGTATTACAGGCAGAAGATAAACAAGACTACTATTTGCTTTTAACTGGGATACAGAGAAGGGGAGTCAGGCTGTTATTGACTGAATGGTGCCCCTTCCCCGCCCCCAATTCATATGTTGAGATAGGGCTTTTAGTAACTAAATTAACAAGAGGTCAACAGGGAGTGACCTACTCCAATCTGACTGGTGTCTTAAGAAGAGGAGATGAGGACACAGGAGGGACACCAAGATGAGCATATCCAAAGAAAAGACCATAGAAGGACACAGGAAGAAAGTAGCTACCTGCAAGCCACGGAGAGAGGAGGCTTCAAGAGAAACCAAACATGCCAATGCCTTGATCTTGGATTTCCAGCCTCTGGAAATGTGAGACAATGAGTTTCTGTTGCTTAACCACCAGTCTGTGGTACTTTGTTATGGCAGCCTTTGTAAAAGAACCCACAGAGGAGACAAACAGTCTCCCATGGTGGTTGTGGTGGAAACTATACAGGCTTTGATAACTGAATATCTCCAAATTTCCAATTCTTTTTGTCAATATGGATATTAATACTTAAATTTCAATCTGTAATGATTATTCCGAATCAGACAGTTTGGTTTTCTTTGTGAGGAGAGAAGCGAATTCTTTGCTGAGCATGAAAGGAAAGTTGTATTTGAGGGCTTATGGGAGGGGTGAACCTTTAGAAGACACGTTATGGGAAACAGAGATCCAAGAGTAGTAAAGAACTAAGGATAATCCCAGTGAACTGTGTGAGTAAATAACGCCCCTGAGTAGTTAATTTGCTTGCATCAAAACCTAATTATAAATGCCCTTTCTGCCATTTGTAATTCAAGTTTCTTTTTGTCCTTATATAAAACTGAAATCAAATATGCACTATAGTATTTATGAGAGCATGGCCTCTAAAAGTCAGACAATAAAAGCCTTCAAATATTTGACACTGAGTTATATAATTAGTGTCAGTAAAACTTAAAATATTACAGAATTCATACTAGATAATATCTGTTAAGAGATAATTTACAGAAGAAGGCTAAATTATAACCCTCATGTATATAAAGGAACACACATTAAAGATTATATTTAACTCACAAGGGAACCAGGCAGATGTTATAAATGGTTTAAAAAGGAATCCAAAAAACCCAGAAACATTTATAGATCAGGAATAGTGAAGTAAATATGCAAATGGAGGGAAAACTAGTTTTTCCACAGGGTGTAAGGAAGACAGCTGAACTTCAGCCAGATAGGATAAATTTATGTCTATCAATTACTTACATACAAAGAGTATTAAAATCTCTCAAAGATATTGAAAGATTAGAATCAGATAACCTGAATATGTATTCTTCAGATAGTATACACACACACATTTTGTTTTTGAAACACAAGCTTTTTGTCTACATTTATAAGTAGAAGTTTCTCCTTCAATGAAATGTTAGTAGTTTAGGGCCAGGATAGTTTAGTGTATCCCATAGACCAAGAAAGCTGAAAATAGTTCCAATGTTGCATATTCCCATGACCACCAAAGAACCCTCACAGGTGGGTGCTTATTTTGTCAGAGTCAATGTCATTTTCCTTCCGATAAAATGCATAACTTTTTGGATATTGGTCGTGCAACTTCTATAAAGCCCTGTGGTTAATCTCATTAATATCTACAAAATAGGCCTAAACTGATACATCTACACATGAAACTGTATACCAAGATGTTAATTATTCAACAAGAGAATCAACATGTATTCTTGCTCTGTTTGTGACCTAAAGTAAGTAAAAACGACTTGGAAAATAGACCCTGATGGGATATTTTTTTTGAGGGGGAAGGTGTGAAAAACAGTAGACCTAAGATAAATCTTTGAAAGATACCAAGAGGAGCATTGTAATAAATTGTAATAAATAAATAGCTATTAAGAGCAGAAAAAAGTGGGGCTCCTGGATAGCTCAATCAGTTGAGCATCCGACTTCAGCTTAGGTCATGATCTCACTGCTCATGAGTTAGAGAACTGCATCAGGTTCTGTGCTCACAGCTCAGAGCCTTGAGCCCACTTCAGATTCTGTATCTCCCTCTCTCTCTGTTCCTCCACAGCATGCGCGCATGCATGCTTTCTCTCTCCCCCTCTCTCTCTCAAAAAAAACATTTAAAAAAATTTAAAACAAGAGCATAAAATCAGTTCATTTTTCCTTATAAAAAATGCACATTAGAATACATAGATGTGCGCTTGTTAATTTAAAAATGTTTACTGAAGACACTTATTGATATCCTTTCCCTGCCTTAGCATCTAAAAGACAATAGGTTCTTATTTATCTAAGATGGCCTAAAAGTAAACAGAAAATGGGCTAGACAAATAGAATCACTTGGGAAATTATATAAATATTCCAAAGACCCATCTCAGCATACTCAGGCTCAAAAGATTAGTAGTTAAGTCTAGTGTTCTAAATTTTTACATTTCAAGTGACTTTACAGAACCTTTGTGTATGAAATCTATTTCACAAAATATCTTCAACTTTTTTCTGATTTATCATCCTATTAACCTCTTGTATCATTTGATTTAAATAATTCTGTGCAATATAGTTTCATGTCAAGAGTAAAGTGGACAAGGCAGAAATATTTAGGAATACCAGGATTTTCAAGTTTCAGGAACCCATTACTACCGGAAATGCAGTATTTCTGTCTTTGGGATGGAAGATAAGGGTGTCTTTAGTCAAGGGTCTTGTCCTGTTTTAGCTATGTGTTACCAAAAAAAAAAAAAAAAAAACCCAAAACAAACAAACAAACAAACAAACAAAAAAAACCTATCCTCAGTCCCTGAGACCCCAGTAATTGCCTTAGGGTACCGGCAATCTGGTCCTGTCATACTATATTCTATCTTTACAGTGTTCTTATTTTATTTACTAGTTTTAGCAGGTCACAATAATTTGTTTTGCTATTCATAGCCCCTCAGGATTCATTCACCTACTTTGCTGATAATTAAATGGTTTGTTTCAGTTTGACCAACAGCTATCTGCCTTCTGCATTTGCAATGTTTGTCAATATTCTTCCTTAAGTAATTTTTTCCCTTTGCTGTTAAAGTGTTTTTATTTTTTTTAAGGACACATGTCCACTATTATAGTTGCCATTTGATGAAGAAGTCATTGTGACAGGTAGGTATTTTCTATCTCTGGTTTTACTTGGATAGTATCTTTTTTCCCCCTAAAATCTACACTCAATGAGAAATAAATTCAATATTTCATGCATTTGTCACTTTATATCAGCTAAACTTAAAGTCACCTTTCCACATTTACAAAATAAGGATTAGATCATATGAATCCACTTTTCCAAGTTTGCCATACAAAATGAAATATTTTCTGTCATGTTTTACATTTTTCAAACTTGCCAGGGGCCCTGTGTTCAGCGCATGCTGGAATGACAGCTTACTTGCAGAGAGAAATCAGTATGTAGTTATGTAGTTGATGTGAGATTTCTAGTTTATCTGAAAAGAGGTCATCTGGATTGCTCCAGAATGAAGACTAGAGTATATAGGAATGTCTTCAGGAGTCCAGACCTATTATCCAAGTGCCTGGTAGGTTAAGTATACTACTTGGAGGTCAGGATGGGGAATATCTAAAGGCAAGTCTAGAAAGGTGTTCTAAGGCAGGGTTGTTAATGATTTTGAGCACCACAAATGATTGGTTCTTTTTTGTTTGTTTGTTTGTTTTTGTTATGGAAAATTTCAAACATATACAAAAATAGAGATTAGTAAAATGAGCACTTGTACTCGTCATCCAGCTTCATCAATTATCAACACATAAATGTTGCGTCATTTCTCTCTTCTTACCACCCTCATCTCTATAATATTTTACAGTAAATTCATTTTTCATGCTTCAGAATGTGTATCTGATAGAAAAGAACTTAAACAAAATCTTTATACTTCATGTACACATCTACTAAACTTAAAAATAATTTTTTTTAATTTTTATAATTTTTCAAATGTTTATTTCTGAGAGAAAGAGTAACACAGGGGTGAGGGAAAAAGAGAGAGGGGGACAGAGGATCTGAAGTGGGCTCCACACTGACAGCAGAGATCATCATGCGAGGCTTGAACTCACAAACAGTGAGATCCTTAATACTTGGTTGCTTAACGAACTGAGCCACAGGTGCCCCAACAATAATTTCTTAATATATCATCTAATACTCAGCCATGTTGCCTCTAAAACATCCAAAAATGAATGAATGAATGAATGAATGAATGAATGAAACATCTATAGGTGCATTTGTTGACATGTGTCTTTAGTCTATTTTAATTTTTAACAGTTTTTCTCTGTCCCTTTCTTTTCTAAAATGCTATTTAACTCTTCAAATAATGTAGTCATTTGCTTTGTAGAATTCTGACTTCAGATCTGGTTGAGGCAGCTCTGATGTGCCATTTAACACGCTCCTCTTTCCCCCTATATCCTGTAAACTAATTAGAGGTTTGAGTAAATTCAGGTTCAGTTGTTATGGCACAAAGAGTTTCTATGTCATTTGTGTGAAGTATTTTGTCTTTATGTTGTAGGCAATGAAGAACCATTATGTCCTTTTAAATATACCCTTTTATGGATCAAGCATGGTCACGTTTTGTTTTAGAAAGCAGACATTGGGAAAAGTGAAAGAATCAAATCAGAAGAAACTAGAGGCAGAGAGAAATGTCATTAAGACAGTGTCTGTGTCAGCAGTAGAAGGAGACAGCTCTTAAGAGATGTTTTTGTAGTGGACCCAAGAGAACTTGAGAACTGGTTCGGGTGGGGAGAAAGAGAAGATGATGACGGTGTCTTAGGCATTGTTTTGTATTTGGATAACTGGATGTTGATGCTGCTAAGTGACACCAAAAGTACAGGGCTCCTGTGTGTTTTAGAAAGAAATTTTGGATTTGAAATAATGAGTGAGAGGAGCTTCTAGAATGTATAATAGCAGCCTCTATCCAGAAGTAAGAAATATGGACCTGGGTCTGAGGAGAGAGAGGTTGAAACCAAAGATAGCTGTGTGGGAGCGGAATCCCTGTGCAGTGAGTGAAATGAAAGGTAGGAAAATAGACTACTTTTTTTTTTTTTATTAAGTTTTTTTATTTTAATTCCAGTATAGTTAACACACACTGCTATATTAGTTTCAGGTATACACTACAGTGATTCGATTAAATAGATTGCTTAGTCATGTAAGTGTACTCATGTACATCATGATAAGTGTACTTTAACCCCACCACCTATTCCACGCCTCCCTCCCATCCCCCTCCCCTCTGGTAACCATCAGTTTGTTTTACTTGAATAGCATTTTATTTTAAAATATAACAAGTGGATTGTTGACCTGAGAAAGCGAATATTTTAATTGTAGATTTTTTTCTTTTATATGTATTCAGGAAAACAAAATTATTAAAAAAAACTAATTTTTTTTTTAACCTAGTGAATTTGAAAAGTGTTTTCTGCTTAATTGTCTGTCAGTCTCCCTTAAAAGATGGAAAATAAAATAGGGCCAGAAAGACAGCAAAATTGAAGGGAATGAGCAGTTCTGGCAATAATAATAGATAAGTGTTTTGTGAAAATAGGTTATAGTTTTATTATTAATATTAAAGCTGCAATTCATAATAAATTGGCACAATTTACAATAATCATTTACCACCATTACATATACATAGAAAATTTTACTGTCTCCGATAATCTCAGAATGGACGGTATTCAAGTTAACGTTAAAATGAGGTCCTTCAATACAGGGCCATACTGCAATTGGGAATAATCTAGACTTAAATGAGATTCAACTGAATGGTTGTTATTCCTTCCAGAGCTGTGGCTTCAACTTAAATCCTCCCAGGAAATGCAAGAATTCTTTGGTAAAAACTGAAATCTTAGCAAAGAAAGATAGAACTATTGTACTCAGAATGGCTTTCCTGGCTTTGAATTTAGCACCCTTTAGAACTTGGAAGCAAAACAGATCCCAGAAAGGCTCAGGGCAGATTTGAATGTGAATATGGGCTCTGAAAGTAGACCAGGTACTTTATCTAACTAAACCGCAGATCCCTCATGTATAAAATAATATTATCGATACCTACCTCAAAGGTTGCCAGAAGGAAGAAATGAGCTAATTCATACAAAAAGTGCTTAGCCCAGGCTTGGATTACAACAAGCAATCTTTTCATGGTTAGCTATCATTAATATTTGTTACTACTCTCCTTCCTTTACTTTGTTACAAGTTTTCCTGAGTAAACAAGCAAACAAACAAACCTAACTGTCCAGAGTTTAATGAAACTACTCCATGTTATTGCTGCTTTGGTACCCATTTTGTTTGGCTAAGCAGCTCTTGGGGCCTTACCTCGACACTAGCCCCTCACACAAGCGCATGCCCTTGATAATAGCCTTCAGAGTCCCAAGCATGACACTGGGAATGTATCACAGTTTCTGCTGTGACTCCCCAGCAGCCCTTGTGATAAACAGTCTCCCCGACCTCCTATGCCCTTTCTTTTTTTCACCCCTTAGATAAGACCCTCATGAAATTACCAAAACCTTGCTCTTCTTGGTTTGAACTAACCAATCTGGACTTAGCCTTAGAGCCCCAAAGCACTCTACCTAATAACCCTAATAAAGGCATGTGCCCCAAAACCTGTCACTGTCTCTGCCTGTGCTCTGACTTGACCTTATCATGGGACCCTTCAAGACATGCTTGCCATGTACTTCCATCAGTGTGAGTAATAAACTTCTCTATCTCAACTGCTCTTGTGGTCTTTTACTAAACTATGATGGTTCACCATCTGGCACCTGGGGACTTAACAAATGTTAATTTACAAAATCATAACACTTAACATATAAACAAATAAAACGAACAAACAAAAAAAATACTTTGCTGGGTGAATCTTCTAGGAGCCCTACCACTGGGATTGTATTGTCTATGTGCCCACTTTGCATTTCCAGGAAAGCATAGATAAGTCACATGTAAGTTTATGTATTTTATATTTAAAAATTAGTACCTTCCCAAAAATATGTCAATTTTTATTGAAAAAATATTTTTAAATGTATGGAAAAAAGTGTCTAGACAATGGTGGGAAAGAACTACATACATATACAAAAAGAAAAGAATTCTATTAGAGTGAATGTATACATGACTAAATCTTATTTTGATTTTTCTTTTTGTTAAATTTCCTGATGTATTTTTTTATATTGCCTTATCAAATTACGACACACTAAGTGGCAGAGAAAACCCTAATTTATTATTTTATAATTCTGAAGGTCAGAAATCTGGTAGGTATGGGGTTACTGGGCCAAAATCAACATATTGGCAGGGCTATGTACCTTTAGGAGGCTCTAGGGGAGATTCCCTTTACTGCTCTTTTGGGTTGTTGGCAGAATTCAGTTCTTTACTGGGATTACCATTTTCTTTATTTTTTTTAATGTTTATTTATTTTTGAGAAAGAGAGAGAGAGAGCACAAGCAGGGGAGGAGCACAGAGATAGGGAGAAACAGAATCTGAAGCAGGCTCCAGGCTCTGAGCTGTCAGCACAGAGCCTGATGCAGGGCTCTAACTCATGAACCACAAGATCATGACCTGAGCAGAAGCTGGACACTTAACCAACTGAGCCACCCAGGTGCCCCTGGGATTACCATTTTCTTGCTGCCTGTAAACTAAAGGCTGTCCCTAGTTTCCAGAGGTTGCTCATATTCCTTCATTTGTGGATCCCTTCTTCCATCTTCAAACCAAATAAGAGAGAGAATCAAGTCATTCTCACCTTGTATTCTCTCTGGCCCATTCTTCTGCTGTCCTTCTCCACTTTTAAAGATTTCTGTGACTACATTGGGCCCATGGGGTTAATTCAGGATCAGAATAATCTGCCTATTTTAAGGTCAACTGTAAGCAATTCTTACTTGTTTCTACAAATTCCAATCCCTTTGTCATGTAACTTAATATTTTCACAGATTCTGGGGGATTCAGAGGTAGACATCTTTAGGAAGCATACTGTCCACCACAACAAACTTTCAGAGAAAGAGAACCCAAATTTGGCATGTCTGAGATTGATCCCAATTTTACTCATTCATCTCTTTTCCTGATCTCTAAATAAACACCAAACTGAAACTATAAAGCACATTTAATTCCTCACACATTACTAACAATTCAGTTCTTCAGTGAGTTTTATATATAAATAATATGTTCTTGTTAGTATCCTTCGGCCTCATCCCCTATGAATTTTACAGTCACTGCTTTAGTACAAACTCATTTTCTTAACGTTCTTAACTACAAATTTCTACACAACAGCCAGTAGACTTAATCTAAAGTGCTACTGCCATAGTATCATTTTCCTGTTAACTTTTCATTAACTTACAATTTCCACAGGGGAATGTCATGATTTTATCCCTCCTTAACCATCCACTTTCCCTTTCATTCTACACTTGACTCTTTCTTATTCAACATCTAAGACTTGGATCCACCTATCATTTTTTTGAGTAGGAGTCTCATTCCTCTACTCTGAGTGAGGTGTTCCTACGTATCCTTTCATACTTATTTCTCTCACCCTATTTATCACACAGGTAGAAATGACAATTTTCTTGTCTATTTCTCCCAATAGGTGGTAAAATCCTGGGACAAAAGGATTATGCTTTTTATCTTGAACCCTTGAGTTCATTTTCCATCATGGCACCTAGTATGTACTCACTAGTTCTGAATGAATGATTAATAGTGATGAAAATGATCTCTGCCCTGTCTAGTCCCACAAATTTCTCAAGTTTCCAAAGAGGCAAGTCATGGACAAGTTATTTCTAAAATGCATACTACAGGCTTTCATAGTTCAAAAAAATTTTTAGCTTATAAAATAAAATATCTGTAGTAAGGGCTATATATTAGTAATCAATTTTATTGCCTTCTTTTTGGCACATCTATATTCTACTAAAAATGAATGATTTTAAAAACTATTTTTAGAAACTTTATAATGGCCAAACCATGTACACTATAAAACTGTATTAAATTTCAAAAAAAGGCAGGGAGGTCTGCCATGGTTAACCTACTTTCACATCTATCCAGAATCACAAGTCTCCTCCAATACTGACGCATAGACCATGTAGTAAGAATCTTGACATGCTGACAACTCATCCCTATTAATTTAATAGTTGAATGAACAACAGTTTAGAAATCAATGGATACTTCCTCCCCTGTATTTTAAACAACTGCTTGTCTGTAAGTGTTAGACATGGGGTTAAAATAGAGTCTGCGTAGCAATACAAATAGTTTAAGGGACCTGTCTTTATTTGAGCCTTGGTCACAGCTGAGCAGTAAGTTTAGTTACTTATAATCTGACAGTCTGAATACTCAGCAGGCAGCAGAAAATTACTGTATGAGTTTATGCCTTGATTTCATTAGTGTTTCAACAGGGTCCTATTTGGACCTATTTGGAAAGGTACTCTGGAAGACAATCTTTCCAAATCTAATATAGTTGTTTACAAAATATATCAAAATATATTTTAAAAATAGCCTTTCAATATACTAATAACTATCAGAAAAAAAACAATTAAAATAGTCTCATCCTCATTAGCAATCAAAATATACCTTTTCTAAAAATAAACTTGAGAAAATGATAATACTTTAAAGAAAATCATCTAATAATATTTGTATCAATGGAGAGATATAGCATGTTGATAGATGAGGATTTTAAAATTCTTTGGATTTCAATTATCCCTAAGTTGGTTTACAACATTCATCAAAATATGAAAATAATTTATTAATATTATAACATTTTATAATTATTAATTATAATTTTATAATTATAATTTATTATAATTATTATAATTCACTTGGAAAGATAAATAGGCAATGATAGATAATAAAATATTTTAAAATAATAACAATGAGAATGTAGCTGTTCTATAAGATATTAAACTCGAATTAACTTTTCCAAAAATTAACATAATTATGACATTAGAAAAGGAGTAATAATTAGTGGAATTGAATATAAAATTCTGAAATGGATGTGATCATGGAAAATTTGGTATATCATTAAGATATAATTGCAAAGCATTGGGGAGAAAGAATAATTCAGTAAGTGGTGGTAGAAAATTGGGGGAAGGAAGTTAAGTTTAGATTTTTGTCTTGTGGAATATAAAGAAAGACTAGATGGACTAGTGAATTAAGGAAAGAATGGAAGGAGGGAGGAAGGAAGGAATGAAGTCAAAGAAGAAAGAATGGAAGGATGAAAGAAGTAAAGGTAATAAATATCTAAAAGCAAATGCACATGCATATGAATATAATATAAAGTGAAGGGAATATAGAATCTTTAGTAAATGAGGAAAAAAATGAATTCATATTTCTATTAATCGTCAGCCACTATGATACCTACACCCCATCTTGTAAGTTCAGGAAGTTCATTCTTCTACAGTTTTTATCAACTATATGATTTTTTCACAAATATATAAGTTGCTTACTTAGTTCTAAGGGGTCAGTAGAGTTAAATCTGGGGCTAAAATATAAGAAATGAGTCTGAAATGTATTGCCAAACAAAAGAGTAACAAAGCTCTCAAAGACTACCAGCATGAAGGATTATGTTCAAAGAATGAAGGAGCCAATGTGAAGTGATTCCTAATGGCCAAAGATGCGTCTGGTTGAGTATGATCATCAGTAGGATGAGACACTCAAGGAGTTTTGAATACTGACTGAATATTTGATTATGGGGAGTATTGGTTGGAAAATGGGTATACAGAGGTTTGTTATTCTATTTTCCCATTTTTATATGTTTGAATTTTTCTATAATAAAAGTTAAAAGGAGAAAACGCTATTTTAAAATAATTATTATTCCTTTGTATTAAAACAAAGGAAAAGACAAATAAAAGAAGCTCTATGATTATTCAAATTGCATATTAGTTGTTTTAATCTTTAACTTTAAAACAAATAGAAAGACTAATTCCCTAACAGAACTATCATCCACTAAAAACAGTACCAGTGAATCTGTAAATAAGCACCCCCCCCAATAGTCTGGCAGACACAAACATGGAAATATCATATATCTAATACAAATATTTAAATAATTATTATGAAACTATAGGTGAATAAAACATCTGTAGAAAATTTTCTTCTCCACAAAAAGCCATTTCAAAGGACCATTTGAGACATAAGTTCATTAAATCTAATAAAGAAACAATCCTATTTCACAAGTGTCTTTAATATAACAACAAAGGTGAAGGTGTTAACATTAAACCACTGCTTACAAACAGTGCTCAGTTGTGTGAATATGATGAACTACATGACTGAACTTGTCATGTTATATTTAAAGCTGATTTAATACTATAAGATCTCTTAGTGTATTTACATATAAAGGGTTAAAAATATCCTTCTCAGTTCCTCTCTCGATCATTGGTTTTCAACCATGGGAGATTTTTGTACCAGCTTTTCCCTGGGCATATTTGGCAATGTGTGGAGACATTTTGATTCTCATAAATGGGAAAATGCTATTGGCGTCAACTTGGTAGAGGCCAGGGATACTGTTTAACATCATCTAATGTACACAGCTGCCCTCTCAAACAAAAATTATCCAACTCAAATGTCAACGGCAACCTGGTTTAGAAATCATGCTTTAGACATGCTAATATTTTTCTGTGTAAAATCATGACTTTTTAAAAATCATAAATAAATGGGAAGCTTACTTTTTATGCATTTATTCATTTATTTCTTCTTATCCTTAGAAATGTATTTTCTTTTCTTTTTGATTTAAGAATATAAAAGATAAGTTTATGCATGTTAGATTTGTTTTTTAAATTTATTTTTCAATAGATGACAGTTACAGTAAGCTGATCTATATCAGACTTAAGGTCACAATTGTATTAAATTTGCTCTGATAGTTGAAGAGGCAAAACAAAAATTGTTTGAAGAGGTACGCTATGCTGATAGAGATAATAGAAAGCACTTCCTTATATCATTACTTTGATTCACTGTGAACATATATGAAAGGTGCAATGTATAAAGTACAATACGATGGGAGAATGTCTCACAAAGACATTCTCTTTTATTTATTCATTCATTCATTCATTCATTCATTCATTCATTTTTGACATGGGGCTTGATCTCACTGCAGTGAGATCATGACCCGAGCTGAAATCAAGAGTCAGATGCTTAACCAACAGCCTGCAGGCGCCCCATGAAGATAGAGTCTTAAAGATATTACTATGTAATTCTAATCTCAGTACTTTAGAAGATGAAATGATATTTGACAAGTGTATTATAAATAGATTGCATAAGGCTAAAATAAGGACAAATTTTTAAAAAATACTTCTACTTAAGGTCAAATAGATGTCACTAGCCTTAAGTTCACATCGGAGCTAGAATGTAATTTTTTTAACATTAAAAATTTTAAACATCAAAAACAATTTTAAGCATTAAAAATTAAATTTTTGTTGTTTCTATATCAAAAAGACTGTTATGGGGGTGCTTGGGTGGCTCAGTTGGTTAAGCACCTGAATTCGGCTCAGGTTATGATCTCATGCTTCATGGGTTTTAGCCCCATGTAGGACTCTGTGCTGACAGCTCAGAGCCTGGACTCTGCTTCAGATTCTGTGTCTCCCTCTCTCTCTCTCTCTCTCTCTCGGCCCTTCCCCAGCTCATGATCTGTTTCTCTCAAAAATAGATAAACATTAAAAAATTTTAAAACAAAAAGACTGATATGTACTCTTTTGAGACTATGTTCTAAATCCAAGAGAGAAAAAAATTACCTTTGTTATACTTTAACTTTATGCTATGTATTATCTTCTGAACATACCCCAATTCTAAAATTTTATTACAAACTTAAATTTGTATATTGTTATATGCTGTTAGATATAATATGCTGAGTCAAATCTGGAACTAAAATTCCAATATTTAACTTTTATTAATATTTATGACATTATTTGAATAGTGACTATTAAAGAAATAATAATGAAAAAACCCTTATGTTTTAATGTGATGAATATATTTTGAAAAGAGATGTTTATCAAATAATGTTCTTCAAGAAAATGAGGTACTAGGAGACTTATTTTTTTTAAAGACTGTATTTTCTAGAGTTCTCAGATTGCTGCTTTGGATAACAACAAGGAACATAATTAAGTAAATCCTATGCCTTTAAATTTTAATTTACTCCCAGAAATTAACTTTGAGTTTGGCTGTTCATTTTTAATAGCTGACCCATGTTTTAGTGAATCGTTGCCATGTATTTGTGAAAGAAATCTAATCAGGTGATTTAGACTCTATCATTATATCTAAACAAAAAATAATCTTTATCAAATATTATATTCATATAAAAGAGAAAATGAGAATAAGAGAAATGAAGGATTTTAAAGGCAGCCTAATTAAATCAATATGTAGCTATAAATCCCCCATTGCAGATAAGTGACTAATTAGGTAGTAAAATTAATAAAAATGTTTCTTGTGTGAGATTAATTTTAAGGGGTTAGTGACCACTGAAGATGATTTAAACTACTCTATTTTCAATATCTCTGAAACTATTCAAAACCAATGGGAAAATATTCAAACCATTCATAAACTATTTTACATTTTCAGATTTTTATGTGTCTGACTTTTTATGTGACTTCCTCAAATTCAGTATTAACTATTTTACTCAGCATCTGGGATTGTCATGTATCAGCTAAAACAAGACATAAATGTAGCTTCTGTTGAGAAAATAATTTAATGATTATTAATGACAATACTCATATAAAAATAAAAACTAAGATATGAATCCAACATAGAATTCAACTCATTTAATAATTGTATCAAATAATTGTTTTGGTTGCCAGGCTTAAGTCAATTATCACTTACAGATTCACTCAGGGGCTAGCGACAGAAGTCAGGAATAACAGTGGGTCAAAAAGATGGAAACCTACATCTCTCTTATATAAAAGGAGTTCTGAGGAAGGTACTCCAGGCTATCTGACAACTCCATTGAGTCATCAGAACCAAAAATTTTTTTTTTTTTTTCTTTTTTATTCTCCTTAGCACGTGTCCTCTATCTTCAAGTTAGCTATACATTCCAAAATGTCTGGACTCCTAAGCAAAGAAATCACACCTGGACTCAAGCAAAGAAGCAGAAGGATGAAAAGGAACAGTCAAAAAGAGCTTATGGTAAGTGTGCATCTCAGTCAAGGGAGAGCATTCTTGGAAGTTCCTCTCTGCATCTTCTGCTTACATCCATCTCATTGGTCAACTGTATCCACAAAGTAGTTTATACAGTCCTTGCATGAGATATCTTACTGTTTTGTTTTGTTTTTCTTTGGTTTTTGTTTTTGTTTTTGTTTTTTAATGGGGAAAGAAGGTAATGACTATGGAATAGGAAACTAGCTATATATTTCTCACTCTGTAAAGCATTCTATTATTATAAGATACCTACTAAATATACAGAAGTTTAAAGGCTGTCTCTAAAATTTTAACTTTGGCCATTTTATTTAATATAAAAATTTCCTTCATTTGTGCTCAAGTACTTAGAAAAAGCCGTTAATGTGATACTCAATACTGGGAAGAGTGTTTTTTTTTTTTTTTTCTCTTTTTACCTTTAAGAAGAAGGTGCACAACATAGTAGACTGTATTATGATACATTTTTACATTTTTTCATTGATTTTTTTTTTCATGTTAACTTGTTGTAAGGGTCAGGGAATTTTTTTTGGTCAATTATATGTAGTTTATAAAATAAATCTGTTACACTTTCGATCCATATTCATGCTAATAAATGTGTTTGCAGTTAAATTTGGCGATGAATCAGGCAAATTTCTCTAGAGAAGTGGCTCTTGGAAAAATAAATCTCCTATTTCCAAGAATGAATCTCATATAGGGTAAGTCCAAGAATGAGACTAGTTAAGTAGAAAGGAATTATGTGAAGAATTAGTGTGTCCCCTACATCAGTTCCTAATCATGACAGAGGCTCAGTTGTCTCATAACGCCCAATCTAGCTCTACCTCCTAGTCTTCTAGAGCAACTGTTTCTTCGCAGGGTCCTTTTCATGTGAAATTTTTAACATCTGATATGATGATCTGCTTTTCCTCAGCTTACTTATGCTTAATAGCTGTTAATGAAATAGAGACTTAATTGTTTTTGATTCCCCTACTATCCTCTTAGGGGATAAGTCTGATATTGTCAGGAACCAAAACATTCTTATGATAAGGTTTGGATGTAGTGCAAGGTGAGTTTCATAAATTGTGTTCTCCAGAAGAGAAGGCTCAGATAGATATCAGGGCACAAGATGTTTACCAAATAGTGCCTATAAAGCAAAGGCTTTGGAATTGAGAAGAAAGTGAACAGTGACAAGGACCTAGCATAGCTTCAAGGAAACTAGTGGGGAGCTCTATACAAACAATTGTTCATCAGGCAGTTACAAGAAACAGTTGTAACTTTATATCTCTGCTTCACTCAGTCACTGGATTCAGGATTCCTAGGAAAGATTTGACCTCAGGAGGGCAGTTCTCTGCAGCTCAGGCAGACCCCAAAAGAGCTGAGAAATAGACACAATCCATACATAGGCAGAAAATCCCTTTGAAAGGGGATAAGGACAGTGCATCTCTATGTCTAACAAAATCCATTCTGAAGCAGATCCTCCAGGATTCTGGACAGCTTCTTTTCTTAAGCAGAAACTTGAAAAAAAAAACAAAAAACAAAAACCAAGAAGCTAGGAGACTAGCACTGTCACTATAGTTGGGATCAGGCTTTCTCGGTACTCTCTCTTCAACTATCCATTCTGTATTTCCTTCACTCTTAGCTGCCACCTGGCTTGACTCAATAGCCTACCCTAGTGATGCAAAAGAGTCTCATCCATGAGGATCCTGAACTCCTGGTTGCCGTGCCCTTCTTGGGCAGGTTTTACTTTACCTGTGCATCCACAGTCAAAACAGAGCAAAAGAGTACAAAGAAGCGTCAAACTGGCTCAGCTGGGGTTCTCACATACTCCTCTCTTTCTCTTCTATAACATCACCACCTTAGTCCAGGCGTCTGGACTGAGACGCATCACAGTATTTCAGCCTCTCCAGTGGGAAGGTAATGATCATCCTGACCCAGATCCATTAAGGAGGGAATATTCTATATCCCTTAAGAGCAGAATTTGAATAAAGAGGGAAAAAAGAAGGATGAAGGAGAAGAGGAAAGAGGAAGATATTCAACTTTACAGATATCAACTCTGGATGGGGATCTAGAATGAAATAACCCTCAAGAATATGGCAGATCTATTTAAGATATTAAATGCTTACATTTCAAAGGCAAGACATAGGTACCACTCAAAAAGGGTTTACATAAAATAGGAGGTTGATGCTGGGAAGAAACATGCTATTAGGTTGTGAGGACTTGTGTTAAGTTTCATTCACCTTGAATCTTACAGAAAAATTCATGCACAGATTGTTTTTTTCAGATGATAGTTTTCGTGTATCTTAACTTCAGTTTCTGGATTGTAGTCCTCACAGCACCTAGCCTACCCACATAGCTTATGAGTATCTGTTTTTGAATCAAATAAGAATGAACAGGAAATATTCTTGAGTTCTATTTACTTAGAAATGTATTTACTTAACACATTCTATTTACTTAGAATTCTATAAATTCTATTTACTTAGAAATGTCCTATAGTAAAGATAATATATTTCCATTTACAGATGATAACAAGTCAATATTCTTGAGCAGAGATTGTCAGAGGAGAACAAGCTAAACCAGACCCCAAATGGCAGCTCATGCTGCTGGAGAGTCCCATTTCTCTCCTGATGACATTGAGTTGAGACTCCATGGGAAGCGCCTTCAATTTGTAGCTTATTCAAGCAGATTCCAGATAGGTGAAAATTCCTGATCTAAGAAACTTGGACAATATTCCGCATTTCCTAGAATACAGAATACTTTGTGCTCATTCCTCCAGTATGCACACGCTGAAAAGTAATTCATCTTGCCTTGAACTGTTGCTGTATCTATACACCTGAGCATAATCTACCTCTGCTTCTTTCTCCTAAATACCTGTCCCCATGTTTATCTTTAGCTACAATCCTCTGAATCTCACCATGGCCAGGGCAGTCAGCCTAATCATTTCTTCTTGGATTAGGCACTACTGAGCCTTGTCCACTCAAGAGACTTCTGGTAATTCTCAGCTTGCTTCTCTCAGCATCATTGAGCAAAGCTGTTCTTACAGGTTGGACAAACTTATCCATGTCAAAGCATGAGGCTTTGGGTGGTAGGATAATCACATTTCTTCCTCTTTTGAGCTTATCACCTGATCTTTGAGAGCCCTCACTTTCATTCCAACTTCAGATTTAAAGCCTTAAATGTTACTGTACCATTAACTGCTGTGTATATCCTACCATAGTGATTCTATCTCTGTTCTTAAACTTTAAATTACATATTAAATTATTTTCAGGGAAACTGTTTTAAGGCAAAAATTTAGTAAGTACAAGATGCATAATGATAAAGACTGAGAGGTATATCTAATAATTTTTAACACACACACAGACTATGTGTGTATATGTATACATATATGTATATGTGTGTGTATACACACATATGTGTATATACACACATGTGTATATATATATATATATATACACACACACACACACACACACACACACACACACACACACACATATAGCCTTTTATTGTTCCTGTTACAAGAGTCCTCAAATTAACCTGAATTGTTCTTGGAAAAGTAATTTAAAGAGCTATCCCACGGTATAGACTATATTGATTTCTTTCACTTGAGTGTTAACACAAAGTAGAGGATTTTCACTGAGAGAGAACCTGGGTAATCATTATAATATGTTGATGGAAAGAATATTTGTCTCTAAACTAGGAAACCTGAATTCTCGTTCTAAGTCTGACTCTAACTAGGTGTAGCACACTATATAATATTCCTGTTAAATTATTTAATATTTCTGTTAAGTTTGTACTTAATTTCTTTTTTTTTTAATTTTTTTTCAATTTTTATTTATTTTTGGGACAGAGAGAGACAGAGCATGAACGGGGGAGGGGCAGAGAGAGAGAGGGAGACACAGAATCGGAAACAGGCTCCAGGCTCTGAGCCATCAGCCCAGAGCCCGACGCGGGGCTCGAACTCACGGACCGCGATATCATGACCTGGCTGAAGTCGGACGCTTAACCGACTGCGCCACCCAGGCGCCCCTGTACTTAATTTCTTAAAATAGTTGTTATGTAGTTTATTTTTATAAACAAAAAATTACTAAGTGGTTCAAATAGACTTGCAAGCCAATCTTAAATGGGTGGAAATTTCTAAGGGTGGATGGGGAAAGGAAAAGATATATTGATATAAGCAAAACAAATGTACTTTGGGTGTGTTCTGGTATTTTTATGAGGATAAATGGATGGGTGTTAAGATATCCCTATAGATTAGTTCCAAAAATGGGTGCATTAATAGGCTTGTTTGACTCCTATACAGGGACATAAGTAGCTGCTATTGGTCCTGTTTGGAAACCCCAGGTACAATTGCCAGTTTTTTGTGTGTCAGTGTGGAAGATATTTGAGTCTTGTATATATATGTCTCTTTTATGATTGCCATACTAACCCCTGTTTTTTAGGAAAGGGTGAAAAGATATTTGAGTAAAAATGTTTAGAAATTCTTATTAAATAAAAGGATTTAACAAAATTATGTCAAAAGTCCTTTCTGAATCTAAAATTATAGATTCTATTCTATGGAATATTCTTATATCAGACCATTAATACTTTATGATAATTTTCACTGGGCAATGATTCCTGCTAAGTAACTATTTGCATACCAGCAGGAGGATGAGGATTCTCTGAAATCAGAACTAGTATTTCCCATAATGCAAAAGCAATTGCTTTTATAATTAGATGGCTTTTATGTTATTGCAAATAAAAGCATTAAAAACTCTAATTTTGAGCTGTACTACATTCTTGTTATATGGTAAATAAATTAAATATAAAGCTTTTAAAAGTTTATTCTCAGATTTCTTCCTAACCTCTTGAATCTTCTGTATGGTCACTTGGTAAGGCTGATAAATATATCTGGTTGGGAAACAATATACACAGGAGAATACTCACGTATGATGGTTACTTGAGGCAAATCCAAAATGATAAGATAGATTTGAACAATATTTAACCACCAATTAAAAAATGGAAAAAAATTTGTGAACCTCTTTTCTATACAAATCTAAGAAGGGAAATGCTCAACTTCAATAATGTTCATTTTTATGCGAGTCTTTGATGATAATTTCAACTGATTAAGTACTGTGTGAAGAAAGTATACCATCCTTCAATCTACTTGGGATATAAGACATCTTTTATTTTTTTTTTAATTTTTTTTTCAACGTTTATTTATTTTTGGGACAGAGAGAGACAGAGCATGAATGGGGGAGGGGCAGAGAGAGAGAGGGAGACACAGAATCGGAAGCAGGTTCCAGGCTCTGAGCCATCAGCCCAGAGCCCGACGCGGGGCTCGAACTCACGGACCGCGATATCATGACTTGGCTGAAGTCGGACGCTTAACCGACTGCGCCACCCAGGCGCCCCTATAAGACATCTTTTAAATGATTATCTAAAACTATCATCTTTGGATATTGAGTTTTTTAAGGAAATAGTAATAGTTCTGTTGGCAGTCTAGGAATTAGATTCTTTTTATCATTTCAAAACAACTTGTCCATAATGATACATATTTTATGCTTAGTACTGCTCTAGTTGTTATGAGAGTGTGAAATCTTATTAGAGATTATACTTTCATGACCCTTTTTACAGTTTGAAAGGAGATCACAGTATCTTTGTATTATACATTTTAATATTATGTTCTGATAAACTACACTTTGTGGGTTCTATATTTTTATATTATATTTCCTATTCATGTCTGACGGTATCAACAAGGCAAAAAAAAAAAAAACATGTCCTTATGCTTTTATAGAATTCCTGAGTATGCACTATTGACTATGCAATATTGCAAAATAAGGATCTGATTTTTTTCCCTTTGTTAATGTATTTTTTACCTATTCAATAGGAAAAGTCTTATTTAAAACTAGAGCCAAGGGCTTTAGTGAACTGCATCCATTTTAACCTGCTGAGTTTATCACATCTTGGAAGATGACATTTTATAATTGCTGATGAAACCAGGCATGATGTGTTATACTGATAGTGCATAAAGCTTATGATCACTGAAAAGAAATGGTTTACTGAAAATGCATGTAAGGAAACCCTTCTTAAAATTAATATTGCTTTTCTTCAATTGAAACCAGCCATCCATGTTTATAACTATGTTAGCAAGGAAAACCCAAGGACTGATAAACTATAAGGTATTTTTCACCTTAGCCCTACAGGCTCAACACTGATAAATGACTTTATTAAAACACATACATTACATGCACACTCACATACACTTTGAAATTTTTGATGCTTTTACATTTTTGAAGTTTTTATTTATATACTTTTTATTAAGCCCAAGACATGGGTCTCTCAAAAGTACTCTAATATAAAGAATATTTTTCAAATCCCTCCAATGAAGTTTTGAGAGAAATTAACACTAGACAAAAATGAAACTGTGGCATAATGTGGTTATTGATATAAGATTTCACAGGTCTTAAGGATTTAGAAATAATTTTTAGCTGTTATTAAATAGAATACTTCTATCAAACAAGTCAATACTATCATCTTCTACTAAGGAAAACACTACTAACAGAGCTATTAAGGCCCTCTCAGTGAATGTCCTGAGAGTTTAATGTGGTATAAACCTCACTTTGTACACAGAAATTGATCCTTTTAAAAATAAGAATATAACAGTGAACTATATATGTAAGTTCACTCTTAATTCTTCTTGTAACATCTGTAATGTCATAGTTTCTTAAGATTAACGGTACCAACTGTTTAACTTGGTTCTCCCAAGTACGTAAGAAATGACATCTTAGAAAATAGCTGTCAGAAGCTGTCAACAGCTTTTACACTTAGCAACTATTCTGTCAATTTTCAACAACCACATCTTGCTATCAGGAGTTTAGACTGAAAGAGTAGGAGACAAATGTGTGTGCTTATATTTTTTTCATTTTTCAAAATGTGTTAATTTGTATTTGTTTATACTTAAAACACTGAGCAAAAAGTTGGTTGAATAACTATTTCATGAAGTTATATTTTGGTATATGTGCATGAGTTTCAATAAAAAATTCAAGTGGCTAAAAAATAATAATAAAATAATTCATTTGGCTAATTTAAATATTCTAATTCCTGCTATGTAAAAAATACTGTACCAGGTACTGGAGTAAGGAGAATGGAAAAGAGACAAGAAATGTTGAAGAAAGAAAGAAAGAAAGAAAGAAAGAAAGAAAGAAAGAAAGAAAGAAAGAAAGAAAGAAAGAAAGAAAGAAAAGAAAGAAAATGTATTTCCTTACTATAGGCTTTAAAGCACAAATTTATTTGAGTAAATGTTAGAGTCTTTGAGTATTTAATAAGACATTCATGTGAAACAAAAAAAAGAATTTCGGAGTAATATTCTAATAAATAGAAGTAAGTGTTATTTAGACACACTTTCTTCTTGGTGCTGAGGGACTACCTACAGAGGGATGAACTGAACCAAACTGCTTAACAATAAAGTGCTTCCTACATGAGCTGAGTTCTATTTCTTCTGAACTTAACATGAATGAGAAACAAATTCTAAAATTCTATACTTTGTGAGACCCACTGACACATTTTTATCACCTGTTGGAGGAGAAACCATTCCAAATATATTCAGTCTGGCTTAATATTTAAAGCCCCTTTAAAGCACAAAAGGATGTAGCTTTGCTCAGGGTCCTCTCCAATCCATGTTGTTCCACTTGCAGAAGCTGGTCATTATTTCTTTTCATCTAGTGTGGATCATCTGATTGCTTTTCCTTTCCCGTCATTTTCAAACACCAATACCATACCTTAACCAAGTCTAGATTTGATCTCTTTCTTTTCCTCAGGTCTTATTTGTTCTGAAATTATTGGGTGATAGTCTGCAAATTAAATCATTGTTCTATTTTTTTCACAGCCCTGCATTTGGACATATTTTCACACTACAATTAACCATGTTTCCCAGGTGATTTTACTTAAGCAAGAGAACGAGAGGAATTATGCAAGCATCTGGGATTCTGCCACACCTGACAAATTTTATTAATGATTAAGATTCTCATCTCAGTTTATTAAAGAGTAATCACTTATCTACAGCTACACAGCAATCACTAGTTAAGCTAACAGGACTACATCTTCATTCCTTCCACTTAAAATGAAAAAATTATTTTAACTGAGAATTATGTCTGCTCTTAAGACCCAAGTAAAGAGAGGTAAGTGATAGAAAGTCATACATTTTATAAATCCTCCTTTTGAGTGGAATTAAGGATTTAAAAAAAACTTTTTCTTCTATGAATTAGAACTTTTTTTGGTGGGGGTGGGGCAGGTAAGCACCTATCAATTTGAAGACTCACAATTTTTCATAAGGTTGGAAGGATCCAGTAAACACAGTTCAGAAAGTGGGGTGACAAAAGATAGGAGAACATTGATTTGATCCTTTCCTCCTTGATTTTATAGATGGCTAACTAATCTAACATGAATATTTATTTCTTAATGGAAAACATATAGACCAATCATGTGCACTACTACCCTCCACTTTCACCCATATGAACCCACCATCATACTTTATTCTAGTCTCTTCCTTAGGAGAATATCCACTAGCATAATGATTGTACCTTTAAAATAAGTCAATAAATTTTAAAAAGGAGTGTATCAGTTAAGATACAACCAAAAGTGAGTTAAACAAAATGCTTGAATGAAAGTATCTTAAGAAATACAAACATTAATGTCCCCACATGGCAAGAAGCCCAAAGTAGGCAATTCCAGAGTAGCAATTTGGCAATGTTCCCATGAATCTAGCTCTTTCAACATCTCTGCTCTGCAATCCTCAATGTATCAACAGCATCTTCCATCATGGCCACAGCATGTCTGTGCCAACTCTGGAATCACCTTCTCACATATCAGCCACCAAAGGAAGGAAGAAGAGAGGGGAAAGCTGTTGATTCTTCTACTTCACCTTTTAACAGAAAGGAAAATCTTCCTCAGTACTCATTCAGAAGATGTCCCTTTATTCTCATTGGTGAAAATTGGGTCATATGCCCACCCTGAAACCAACCACTGGTAAAGGTGAATAGGTCAAATGTAACTGCTTGGCCCAAAGTTTATCCCCCACATCTGGGGGAGAAGAACAGTTATCCAACCTAAAACCTAAAGCAACACATGTGAGAAAAGAATGACTGTTGGGTAAATGACACACCACTCTGTCACCAGAGCTAAGTGGTTTCAATTAAATTTTCAAGGCCAACCTCATTAGGGAAAGGTAAAAATTCATGGATGGGGAGTGGATGAAGATGACGTGGGGGGTGAATGGGATGTAATTTTCTAAGTATGTGTTATGATAATGCTGGAATCTTTTTCAGAAAAACATAATTTGCAGCTTAAATGGTCCTTCAAACAAAGACTATCCCATGTGTGGGTGCCTGAGTGGCTCAGTTGGTTAAGCATCCAACTTCCGCTCAGGATATGACCTCCTGGTTTGTGAGTTCGAGCCCAGAATCGGGCTTGGTGCTGACAACTGGGAGCCTGGAGCCTGGTTTGGATTCTGTGTCTCCATCTCTCTCTTTGCCCCTCCCCACTTGCACTCCATCTCTCTCTTGCCCTCTCTCTCAAAAATAAATAAACATTAAAAAACATTTTTTAAAGACTATCCCATGTAGAATGGCATATATGCACAGGGAAGGAAAAAATCTAAAACGATCTTAGAGAGTGGCTATCACACCATTTACTGCCTGTAGATAAATGGAATCTCAATACTTTATCAGCACTTCAACTTGCTTCCTACTTTATCTAGCCTTTCATTAGTTAGAGCTTGAAAGCAGGCTACTTTCCTTAGTCTGACATCATTGATTTGGCCCTGACCACACTTTGGACGTCATCTTCTTTATTACATCTGCTTATCTTTCACTTTTTTTATTGTGGTAAAATATACATAATGTATATTTTGCCATTTTTAAGTTCAAAATTTTTAAGTTCAAAATAGTTCAAAGTTTGAACCATTTTTAAGTTCAAAGTTCAGTGTCATTAAGTATATTTGCATTATTGTGCAACTGTTACAACCATCCATCTCCATAATTATTTCCAACCTGCATAACTAAAATTCAGTACACATTAAACAATAGTTCCCAACTCCTCCTCCCTCTAGCCCCTGGCAACCACTATGCTACTTTCTGTCTCAATAAACTGGACTACCCTAGGCACCTCATAAAAAAGTGAATTCATACAGTATTTTTCCTTTTGTGACTAGCTTATTTCACTTAGAATAATGTTCTCAGGGTTCATCCATGTTATAGCAAGTGTAAGAATTTGCTTCCTCTTTATTCCATTGTATGTATGGTTTATACAATGTATAAACCACATTTATCTATTTACCTGTAAATGAACACTTGGGTGTAAATGAACTTTTGGCTATTGCAAATAATGCTCTTATAGATCTTGTGTACAAATAATCTGTTCAAGTCCTTGCTTTGAATTCCTTGGGTTATATATTCTAAAGTACTATTCCATTTTTAATTTTGTGAAGAACTGCCATACTGTGATCCATAGTGGTTACACTATTTTATTCCCACCAGGGGTGCACAAAGTTTCCAATTTCTCCACATCCTCAATAATACTTGTCATTTTCTAGTTTTGTTGGTGGTGATGGTAATGGTGGTGGTGATTATTTTTAATTGTTTGTTTGATGATAGCCATTCTCGTGGCCCTGAACATGTATGTCACTGTGCTTTTCAATTTAATTTCCCTAAAGATTAGTCATGTTGAGGAACTTTTCAAGTGCCACCTGTCAGTTCTAAATCACTTTTCTTAATTTTGTTCTCTGAATGTTTTAACATATTTTTATCTCTGTTTTCTCTGTTTATAATAAAAGACATATCTACTTTACCTGGAATAGGTTCAAGTTTCAGGTCAAATCTATCTTCTATGTAAAACCTTGATAATTACTGATGTCCTTTAAATATGTATTTTTCTGAAATAAACAATATAGAATCTAAAAAAACTGTAGAGCAGATAAATGAAACCAAGAGTTGGTTTTTGAAAAAATAAAATTGATAAACCTCAAAAGAAAAGGGAGATGACCCAAATAGATAAAATCATGAATGAAAATGGAATTAGGACAACCAATTCCTCAGAAATACAAGCAATTATCAGGGAATACTATGAAAAATTATATGCCAAAAAACTGGACAACCTGGAAGAAATGGACAAATTCCTAAGCACCCATCTACTTCCCAAACTCAAACAGGAAGAAAGAGAAAACTTGAACAGACCCATAACCAGCGAAGAGATTGAATCAGTTATCAAAAATCTCCCAACAAATAAGAGTCCAGGACCAGATGGCTTCCCTGGGGAATACTACCAGACATTTAAAGCAGAGATAATACCTATCCTTCTCAAGCTGTTCCAAAAAATAGAAAGGGAAGGAAAACTTCCAGACTCATTTTATGGAGCCAGCATTACTTTGATTCCCAAACCAAACAGAGACCCAGCAAAAAAAGGGAACTACAGGCCAATATCCCTGATGAATATGGATGCAAAAATTCTCAACAAGATACTAGCAAATTGAATTCAACAGTATACAAAAAGACTTATTTACTAGGATCAAGTGGAATTCATTCCTTGGCTGCAGGGCTGGTTCAACATTAGCAAATCAATCAACGTGATACATCACATTAATAAAAGAAAAGATAAGAACCATATGATCCTGTCAACTGATGCAGAAAAAGCATTTGACAAAATTCAGCATCCTTTCTTAATAAAAACCCTCGAGAAAGTCAGGATAGAAGAAACATACTTAAACATAATAAGAGCCATTTATGAAAAGCTCACAGCTAATATCATCCTCAATGGGGAAAAACTGAGAGCTTTCACCCTAAGATCAGGAACACAACAGGGATGATCACTCTTACTGCTGTTGTTTAACATAGTGTTGGAAGTTCTAGCATCAGCCATCAGACAACAAAAGGATATCAAAGGAATCAAAATTGGCAAAGATGAAGTAGGCTTTCACTTTTTGCAGATGACATGATTTTATACATGGAAAACCCAATAAACTCCACCAAAAGTCTGCTAGAACTGATACATGAATTCAGCAATGTCACAGGATACAAAATTAATGTACAGAAATCAGTTGCATTCTTACACACTAATAATGAAGCAACAGAAAGACAAATAAAGAAACTGATCCCATTCACAATTGCACCAAGAATCATGAATTGCCTAGGAATAAACCTAACCAAAGATGTAAAAGATCTGTATGCTAAAAACTATAGAAAGCTTATGAAGGAAATTGAAGAAGATATAAAGAAATGGAAAAACATTCCATGCTCATGGATTTGAAGAATAATTATTGTTAAAATGTCAATACTACCCAAGCAATCTACACATTCAATGCAATCCCAATCAAAATTGCACAAGCATTCTTCTTGAAGCTAGAACAAGCAATCCTAAAATTTGTATGGAACCACAAAAGGCCCCAAATAGCCAAAGTAATTTTGAAGAAGAAGACCAAAGCTGGAGGTATCACAATCCCAGATTTTAGCCTCTACTACAAAGCTGTAATCATCAAGACAGTGTGGTACTAGCACAAAAATAGACACATAGACCAATGGAATAGAGACTCCCGAATTGGACCCACCAAAGTATGGCCAACTACTCTTTGACAAAGCAGGAAAGAATATCCAGTGGAAAAAAAAAAAACAATCTCTTTAACAAATGTTGCTGGGAGAACTGGAGAGCAACATGCAGAAGATTGAAACTAGACCACTTTCTTACACCACTCACAAAAATAAACTCAAAATGGATAAAGGACCTGAATGTGACACAGGAAACCATCAAAACCCTAGAGGAGAAAGCAGGAGAAAACCTCTCTGACCTCAGCCACAGCAATTTCTTACTTGACACATCCCCAAAAGCAAGGGAATTAAAAGCAAAAATGAACTACTGGGACCTCATCAAGATAAAAAGTTTCTGCACTGCAAAGAAAACAATCAACAAAACTAAAAGACAACCAACAGAATGGGAAAAGATATTTGCAAATGACATATCAGACAAAGGGCTAGTATCCAAAATCTATAAAGAATTCACCAAACTCCACACCTGAAAAATAAATAATCCAGTGAAGAAATGGGCAGAAAACATGAATAGACACTTCTCTAAAGAAGACATCCAGATGGCCAACAGGCACATGAAAAGATGCTTAACGTCACTCCTCGTCAGGGAAATACAAATTAAAACCACACTGAGATACCACCTCACACCAGTCAGAGTGGCTAAAATGAACAAATCAGGAGACTATAGATGCTGGCGAGGATGTGGAGAAACGGGAACCATCTTGCAGCGTTGGTGGGAATGCAAATTAGTGCAGCCACTCTGGAAAACAGTGTGGAGGTTCCTCAAAAAATTAAAAATAGATCTACCCTAGGACCCAGCAATAGCACTGCTAGGAATTTACCCAAGGGATACAGGAGTGCTGATGCATAGGGGCACTTGTACCCCAATGTTTATAGCAGCACTCTCAACAATAGCCAAATTACAGAAAGAGCCTAAATGTCCATCAACTGATGAATGGATAAAGAAATTGTGGTTTATATAAACAATGGAATACTACTTGGCAATGAAAAATAATGAAATATGACCTTTTGTCACAACATGGATGGAAATGGAGAGTGTTATGCTAAATGAAATAAGTCATACAGAGAAAGATAGATACCATATGTTTTCACTCTTATGTGGATCCTGAGAAACTTAACAGAAGACCATGGGGGAGGGGAAGGGAAAAAAAGTTAGAAAGTTATTTATTGATTAATAAATAAATAAATATGTATTTTTCTGAACATCTATTGTTCATTAAAAATTTTCTGAACATCTATTGTTTATTAAAATTTTTTTTAATGTTTATTTACCTTTGAGAGAGAGAGAAGAGAGACAGAAGAGAGAGAGAGCACAAGCAGGGGAGGGGGATAGAGAGAGGGAGACACAGAATCTGTAGCAGGTTCCGGCTCTGAGCTGTCAGTACAGAGCCTGACACGGGGCTTGAACCCATAACCATGAGATCATGACCTGAGTTGAAGTCAGATGCTTAGCCAACAGAGCCACTCAGGCATCCCTCTATTGTCCTTTTTAAATCACTATTATTGTTATAATCACAGTGATTATTTAAATCACTATTATCAATCCACAGATTGATATTATTATAGTTTATATTTATATGGGTCTTTTTCTTCTACTCAACAGAGCTTTGTGCTTACTCATCTTGTTTTTCTCCCCATTTATAAATTCTGAATTGGCTCATTTACAAAGAGGAAACCTTTATTTAGAATATTTTGTTAATCTTTTGTATATTAATGTGTAGTTTTATGTATGATTATATCACAAAGTTCAAATTTTATTATTTAATTAGAATTATCAAAATGTGACACAGAGGCACAAAGAGAGCAAACGCTATTGGAAAACTGGCACCAACAGACTTGCTCCATACAGGGTTATCAAAACCCTTCAATTTGTAAAAAATACAATAAAGCAAAGCGCAAAAAATGAGGTATACCTGTATGATTTTTGAATAATTTCCTAGATGTGTAATTGAATAGAAACTTGGTTACTGTTTTATTCTCTTGATATCAGTAATATTTATATCCTTGTAGCTCAACTAGATACCCAAAAGTAGAAAGCTTTTATAAGCTTCATTTGCCCTGACTTTCTAATAAACATAAATTTAATTTACTGTATTATTTTCTTCTATGAGATTCAAGTGGTACAGACAGGAGATTTGATTATAAAGAACAACTTGTTATTGATATGTTCCTGTGATAATGGGCACCATGAAATATTGTACACATATACACCGAACTGTGAACCCAAAGAAGGAATTAACAAAATTGCACTTTTGATAGCTCTACTGCTGATTGTGTGCACTCCTCTTGGTAACTTAACTAAGTGGCAAGTATTCTCAATAGCAGCTTTAAGAAAGGCCAGGGTGTTGCTAAAAACAAACAGCACTTTCTTACCCTGGGACCAAAAGCATCTTGCAACTATTGAAGGTACATACAAAAAAAAAAAAAAAAAAAAAGAATCCATGCTTAGAAATCCAAGGCCCTGTTCCAAACCAAGGTTGTCCTGGTCTCTGTTAAGTATGTAAGAACAGAGGTTGTAGTTGAAATCAAGATATAGGGGCGCCTGGGTGGCGCAGTCGGTGAAGCGTCCGACTTCAGCCAGGTCACGATCTCGCGGTCCGTGAGTTCGAGCCCCGCGTCGGGCTCTGGGCTGATGGCTCAGAGCCTGGAGCCTGTTTCTGATTCTGTGTCTCCCTCTCTCTCTCTGCCCCTCCCCCATTCATGCTCTGTCTCTCTCTGTCCCAAAAATAAATAAACGTTGAAAAAAAATTAAAAAAAAAAAGACGAAATCAAGATATAATATTAGATTTCTCTCATTCTCCCTCTGGAAATAAAGACAAATCCTGGGTTAAATAAACCATTTTTATTTGGTATTATGCTAACAAAGACTTCATCATGATTAACTTACTGTGATACTGAGTAACAGTAATTAGCAAAGAACTGATGTGGAATCCACTCTTCTACAACTTGATTTGGTTAGTAAGTGACTAATGATGTATGAGATCCCTTCCCAAGATCTGATCCCAAAATGACATGTAAAATGAGACCTTGAAATAGCAAATATTATTTAGTTTATATATAGTAATGTATTTTGTGGCAAAACACATCAAAGAGATAAACTATTTAACTGGAAATGTCTTTAGTTTTAGTTTTATCTGAGATCTAAAGTAGGTATCACCTACTCCCATATTCCAGAATGGTATGCCAGACCCTCTAGGGTAGACTTGCAAAGGGCTTGATTGAAAACTTAGGTTGCTATCCGTAGATTACAACACAGTTTCAACCCTGAGACCAGAGAGACAAAGAAAAGGGTAAGCAATACAATTCTTTTGAAAAACTGTGACAATTATTTTTAATTTATTTAAAAGGCAAGGGACTGGCTAAAGCAACACATGCCAGCAGATTAGAGAGGCCACACATGAGAAAGAAACAGTGCATAATTATTTTATATTCTTCCAAAGAAAGCCATCTGCAAGAAAAAGAATAACTTTAGAGACAAAGGCAATGAAGGTCTACTCACTCACTGCTGGTTGGTCAGAGGCTACAGGAATCTGGTCTGCCAAAAAGGGATGGTACATGAGGAAACTACAAAGCCTCCTCTCCCCAAGAAAGAAAAAGTAACTTTAGTCACATGCCCAAAAAGAAGGTACCAGATCCAGTTTATAGCCAAAAGTTAAATGAAAATGTCTTAACCCATTGCCTCTTATCCCTCCTGATCATGCTGGATATGCCAGAACTACAATTAGCAAGGTAGGAAGTAGGGTATGAGATTTGATGAGACAGAATGATCTGATCATTTTTCCCTTCCCCATGGCAGTCTTATTTCCTGCAGCTGGCTCAAAGTGGGAAGGTAATTAAAATTAAGATAAAAATTAGAATACTGATAATTACACTGAACTGGGCATTATTATTGAACAGACTGATTTTTTTAAGTGATTAGAGAACTCTTTATTTTTTGAGAGTGGTAAGTTATGTTCTGTACTCAGACAATATCCAGAGCCAGAGAAAAAATTAACCAGAGTGAGTCCTATTGGACAATGAATATCTGGGCACTCCATGTGTTCACTGCTACTGGAATGACATTACTTCTAAGCGCTTTGAGTGAAGAAATAAATATGAGTTAATATTGATATTTCCGATTCCACGTTCCAATTCATGCTCGTATTTCCATGTTCTAAAATTAGGAACAGGATTTTTTTTCATAGCTTCGTGTTTTATAATTGTCTCTTTTAAAATAAAAAAGACAGCTCTAGTAACATTAGTATATCTATTTGATTTTTCCTAGATTTTATGTAAAATAATTATAAATTAAAAAATCCCACAATTATGATAAATACTAAAAGACCTGAAAATGTAGTTTTGTTTTTTGTTTTGTTTCATTTTTATGTAAGTTCTACACCCAACATGGGGCTTGAACTCGTGACCTCAAGATCATTAATTGCATGCCCTAGGGTGCCTGGGTGGCTCAGTCAGTTAAGTGTCTACTCTTAATTTTGGCTCAGATCTTGATCTCATGGTTTCATGAGATCAAGCTCCATGTCAGGCTCTGCACTGACAGCACAGAGTCTGATTGGGATTCTTTCTCTCTCTCCCTCTCCCTGTGGCCCCCTGCCCCATGTGGCCCCCTGCCCCATCTCACTCACTCTCTCTCTCTCTCTCTCCATCCATCCCTACCTCCTTCCCTCCCAAAATAAATGACTAAACATTAAAAAAAAAGTTGCATGCTGTACCAACTGAGCCAGCCAGACGCCCTGAAAGTGCAGGTATTTTCAAGCTCAGAATATATCCAACTAAGACTACGCAAAGTGCCATATCCAAAAATCCCTTGACCTAATTCTCTATGCTTATTTTATTTATAAGCATAAAGATGCATGTGTTTCCATTATTTCATAATTTTGAGGTTTTTCTTCCTCTCCATTTTAATTTAATTTAATGTTATCTATTTTTAATATATAGAAATGTACGTTTCAGAAGTCAAAATTATATAAATAAGTATAATATCCACTCATCACCATTTCAGCTGTTTATTCTGAATCATTGACTTTCTGTTCCAAGATGTTATTCATATGCATTTAATTATATTAAAAACTGTACTGTGTTCAAATATTTTCTCCTTCATTACTTTCATCTGTGTGTGTTTCCTCTGCTGAAAACTTTTGATTTTCATTTGTTTTATAGAATAGTTACACTTTCTTTCCTTACATTTGTTTTAAAAGATGTTCCAGGGGCGCCTGGGTGGTGCAGTTGGTTAAGCGTCCGACTTCAGCCAGGTCACGATCTCGCGGTCCGTGAGTTCGAGCCCCGCGTCAGGCTCTGGGCTGATGGCTCAGAGCCTGGAGCCTGTTTCCGATTCTGTGTCTCCCTCTCTCTCTGCCCCTCCCCCGTTCATGCTCTGTCTCTCTCTGTCCCAAAAATAAATAAACGTTGAAAAAAAAATTAAAAAAAAATAAATAAAAGATGTTCCAAAGTCGCCTTGAATATGTGTTACTCTCAAGGTGTTGGATAACAAATTGGTTTTTTTTCATGTATAAATGACTGTTTATCTTCATGTCTTAATATTACTGTATTTTACCCCCCCCATTATCTTAATATCTGGTATTATCTTGGATCAATTTTCCCAGAAAAGAGTCCCAATGGAATCTTTCAGCAATCGGATCCACTTTAATATCATGAAATTTTCCTTGAATTATAATTGTAAATTGTAGTTGTGATCCATTGTTGACTTGTTTTTTTTTTCCTAACCAATTATAACTATTTTGGATCTTCTTTGCCTATCATCTCTATCATTTTTTTTCTCAGATTCTCTCTGCCTTGTTCTTTATTAGTTTTTATTCTTGGTTATTTTAATTTCTATTTGTATTAGAATTCAAAACTAAGACTAAAAACAAGATAGGGATATGATTAGAATAGAATATTTTATGCATGGCCTTAAATATACGTATTGATAAAAATTAAATTATTAAAATAATGAATTTGCAATAACCATTAAAAAGTACAAAAATAACAAGTAGAAAGAAGCAAAGAATAAAAATAAAAACATAAAATAACAAAAATAAGAAATACAGATCTAATAATTAAATAATCTGATTCTTAATAGCAATAAACCACCAGGAAATTTAATTTGAAAAATAGCACAAATATATGTAATAAGAAATTTAAAATGTAGGGGTTGCCTGGTGCCTCAGTCAGTAAGGCATCCAACTCTTGATTTTTGCTCAGGCCATGATCTCATGGTTCATGAGTTCAAGCTCCATGTTGGGCTCTGTGCTGACAGCATGGAACCTGCTTGGGATCCTTTCTCTCTTTTTCTGCCCCTCCCCTGCTTGTGCTCTTTCTTTCTTTCTCTCTCTCCCTCTCTCTCTTTCTGTCTCTCAAAATAAACATTTCAAAAAAGAAAGAAAGAAAAATGTAATAACTATTGAAATAAAAATCTTATAGGAAATTACATTGTGCAAATCTATGAAAATAAAGTTGAAAATCCAGATGAATTGAATACTTTTTAAAAATACCATAAAATCCCAATGGAGATTAAATGTCTAAAAGAATAATGTCCATAAAAGAAATAGAGACTGTTTTCAAGGACTCCCATTTCTACAAAGTAACCAGTCTCTAGTGGTTTCTGGGAATTCTTCCAAATATTTAAAAACATAAATAATATTGCTCCTACTTAACTAGTTACATGAAATGCAATGTAAGAAAAAATTATGGAGGGGCTCTTGGGTAGCTCAGTTGGTTAAGTGTCTGACTCTTGGTTTCAGCTCAGGTCATGATCTCATGGTTCATGGGATAGAGCCCCAGGTTGGTCTCTTTGCTGACCTGCTTGGGATTCTCTGTCTCCTCTCTCTCTCTGCCCTCCCCCACTCTCTCTCTCTCTCTCAAAATAAATAAACATTAAAAAAAATAAAGAAAAATTTATGGAGCAACTATAAACTGATACCTGATAAAGGTGGTACAAAAGGAAGAAAAAAAATACTTATGAGTACCGAGGTAAAATATCAAATAAGTTATTTGCAAATTAAATCAAATGTATATTATAAAGATAACACCAAGTGAGGTTTACTTCAGAATGCAAGGTAGGAATTTAAAATTTTTTATATGAGGAAAGTGATTAATATTATTCACCATATTATCAGATTTAAGGGGAAAATTATAACATCACTTCTTTAGATTCCAGAAAATTCCCAACAAATGTTATTAAAATACTCAACAAAATGAGTATCAATGTATACATTCTTAATCTGAACATGTAACATATATACAAGCACATTTACAAAGGACACACATACATACAGACAAAAAGCTAGTATCATACTGGGAAAATACTGCATTCCTCATTTAAATCTGAAGTTATTATTATGACTTTTTTTTTAGAAAAATGTAATGTCCTATTAGCAAAAGCAGTTAAAATAAGGGAAAGTAATTAAACTTTTGGACTACAAAGAAATTAGAAAGGAAAAGATGCAGTTCTTGGATTTTATGTTGAAGTTCTTGAATTTTCTAGATATGCAATCTTACCAAATGTAAATAGATAGAACCAGCCCCTCTTCAGGAACCATCCAGGAGCCCACCCAGAGTCAACTCATTATAACAAAAGACACTCCTATCACCAGGGAATTTCAAGGGCTGTAGCAGCCTGTGTCTTGACCTTGGTCAAAAACCAAATATTAGAATAATAAATGCTTCTCATGCTCTTATCACTTAGGAATTACAAGAATTTTAGGAGTTCTGTGTTGGAAACTGGGATCAAAAATCAATAAAAGATTCTCCTGGCACCCTGTTTACAAGGATTTCAGAAGCCCTGTGTCAGGAACCAGGGGCAGAGACCAAAATATGTATTTCTTATTATTTCACAAGAAGCTTCTTGAAATCTTTTCCTGGGGAAAAGTTGAAAGCAATCAAGTTGCATCCCACCTCCTTCCTTAGTGCTTGAAGAGCTCTAACCTTTAGTAAAAATTTAAATTATATTCTAGCACTCTTTCTCACCATACGAGCCATATATCTCTTCAGTATTAGTGAATTTCAGAACTAAATATTGGAATTGTTATATGAATATAGAACTTTGTCTTTATTTAAAGTTAGTAAAACTAAGGAAAATAACACTTTTTAAAGAGTTTTAGTCCTATAAGAAAAACTGTGTTCATGTAATATTTTGATAAATTATTAGAATAATGATGTTTTTGTTTAGTTGAAAATTTTTAATACTTTTTGGTCTATTGCATTATTTTAATGTTTACTTCCACGGAGGACAATTGATAGTCTTTGTTTTCATGAATGACACATAGAACTCCTAGGTCTTCTTTTTTAAAAAGGTTGATGTAGACCAAAAATGTGAATCAATTTAAAGATAAGCATTAAGCAAATTCTAGTACAGATGATGAGATTTCACAAGAATCGTGAAGAAACATTCAAATGATTGAAGTGTGAAAAATACTGGCCCACTGAATATATACTCTTGGCTGAACATTTTCAACAGATACATAATGAAATCATTCTCTTTATCCCCAAGTCTGCCCTATTTCTTAGCTTAGTTATTGACATTACCATCTATTCAATCTTTTTTCTTTTTTTTTAACTTTAAATTTTTTTTAATGTTTATTCACTTTTGAGAGACAGAGAGAGACAGAGCACGAGTGGATGTGGAGCAGAGAGAGAGGACACAGAATCCAGAACAGGCTCCACACTCTGAGCTCTCAGCACAGAGCCCAATGCGGGGCTTGAACTCATGGACTAGACCATGAGATCATGACCTGAGCCAAAATCAGATGTTTAACCCACTGAGCCACCCACGCACCCCTCCATCTATTCAGTCTAACAGTGATTTTCCTCTGGCCTTTACATTTTATCCCCCATTCACTGTGTTAAATAAGTCATAATTTGATCTCTTTCTATATCTACAATATTATATTTGTTCTCTATCTGTATTTATAACATTATATCTACATATCACTGGAGCATGAACATATTTTACAACTTCATTTCCATTTCTATGTCCTCAGTTCACCCTCATTAGTGTGTTTAAACTAATTATAATACCCTTCCATCTCATTGCTTTGTAACTTATGCTGTGCCTCTAAGCCACTCTCACACCCAGAGTTGTCATTTTAAAACCCAATTTTGATAACATAATTTTATATATTTAAAAGTCTTTATCAGTTTTTCATTGTCCATATAGCAGAACTCAAACTCTTAGTATGGCAAATGACATATTTTATATTCCACCCCAAACTAAATGTCCAACATCATCACTCTCTCTACACAAATCCTAGTTTGGCATTTAGGCACACCAAGCTCTGTAATAATAATTTATCTTTGAAAAAAATTGTTACTTCTGACAGAATTGCCTTTTTCCTCTACTTTATCTGTTAAATTCCTCCTTCCCCTTTAAGAGTAAGTCATTTATCATCCCTTCTATATAACCTTCCCAAATTTCTGGAAGTACATTTCATTATTCATTCCTCTATAATACCAGTTAGTTCTTTGCCCTATTATAGAATATCCTGCATTGTATTGTGTGGTTCATCTATATTTTCCTTTTTATTATTGTAGACCCTGTCTTATTCATAAGAGGCAGTATAATATACAGTTTTCGGACTTGATGTTCTGTGGTCAAGCAGACCTGGGTTAAAGTCCAAGAATAAGTGGATTTCTGGTAAATGTCAGATGAATGAAAGGATAAATAAATTAAATGAGCTGAGAACCATCCCATGCATCAATGTATTCTTTATCCTAAGAACTTCCTCTCCTTTCATAGGATTACTACATTCCTTCAAGGTCTTATTCCCTTTCATTTCTTTAAAAAAACTAATATCATTTAGTGTATAGAGATGGAAAATAAGTTTAGAAAGATGCCATGTAAATGCCCATTTTGTATTCATTGGTAAAATACTACTTGTTAAATGAGTGGGTTCAACTTGACAATATTTCCTCCCTTCTGCTCACATCCCACAGTCTCTGACCTCAAGGGGCACATCCCTGCTGTGTGGTAAGCTTATGTTTAGCCATGCCTTATAAAGATTTTATGACATCATTAAAATTATAATTGTGCATCATCTAATTATGTCATTAACACATACAAATTATGTGATTAGAGCTATTTACATTAACATGCAATTAGATCAAATTATGCTAATAGGCCAATACAGGATAATTAACTAAAATTAATTTTAAAAGCAGAGAAATTAACTCAGATAAACTACATTCAAATATCATTACATATTTAGAAGTAAGCAAATAAATATTCCTGTTTTATCTGTACTAGTTGAGGCTCTAATCAACATGTCAACCAGCTTCCTTCTTCCCTCTCAAATCCAAACTCCATATATAATGTAGACCCAAAATACAGATCAAGCATATTACTTCTCTGCTTAAAAATCTTCAATGGCATTTTTCCCCTGTTAGAAACAATCCACACTTTTACTCCTCAAAAGCAGGATGGACTTTAACTTTCAGTGAGTCTTCTGAATCTTTCTGGTAAATTATCAAACCTGAGGATGGTTTGGTATACTCTTGAACTTATAGTTGGTGTCAGAAGTGAGAGTGGTCTTATGTGGACTCTTCATTCTGTCTTTATAGTTAGGCCTTAACTCCTTGTATTTTGATTCAAAGTCTTGGGTAGACTTGGCAGTCTGGAGGATTGTGAATTTACCCTCAACTTTGGCTAACTCTGGGTAGTAACTTTGGTTCAAATGTTTGCAATCATTTTAATAAATTCAATTTATTCCTCAGAATACTACTTTGGCTTCTTCCTGTAGGTTATAATATTTAGAACTACTACTTTAATTCTATTGAAAGTAATTTATAATTTCCATTTGATTTGTTCTTTAAACCCAAGAATGATTTTAAGTGTGCTTTAAGAGATCAAGGTTAGAGATTTTTAAATTTCCATTTTTGTTAGTTTCATTTTTGTTGTTAAATTTTAGTTAGTTAGATTTACATTAATTTTTTTGTCTTTATAAGTATATTGATTATGCTATGCTGGGCATAGGTTCGATTTATATCTGTTAAGAATTTGTTCAGCTTCTCAAATTTATAAGTGTGTTTCTTTTGCCAAACTTGAAAAGTTTTCTGCAATTATTTTAATATTTCTCTAGCTCTTTACTCTTTCTTTTCTCATGAAAATGATGAAACAAATATTAGCCTTTATGCTAATGAAACAGGTTCTGAAGTTCTGTTCATTTTAAAATATTTTCCCTCTGCTATTCAGATTGCATAATTTTTTGATGTGCCTTCATGATCACTGGATCTTTTTTTCATCATTTCCATTCTACTCTTACATTTATCCAATAAATGTTAGAGTTTTATCCTTTTATAATTTCCATTTTGTTCTTCTTATCTTTTATTTCTTTGCTGATACTTTCTATTTTAATTTATTGAATGTTTGTGATTGCTCATTTGACATTTTTGTAACTACTGATTTAAAAACATTGTTGATAATTCCAACATTTACACCATTTCATTTTGAGAAACTGTTGATTTTCTTTTTCATTGAAAGCTGAGATTCTCATGACTTTTCTCATTCCAAGTAATTTCAGATTGTATCCTGGGCATTCTGAACATTAACTTTTAAACCTCTGGGTCTTGTATACATCTTATGGATAATGTCGATAGTTTCTTGTTTTGATGGATGATCAACCTATAGGTCAGGTTGTTTTGACAGATAATCAAGCTGCAAGTTCTAACCCACCTTCTCCATGCTGCAGTTCTAATGTCACTTCCGTTTCATAGATTTTGCAATACTATTCAGATTTGTTCCATGTATGCACCACTCCATAGTTCATCTGACATCTGTATAAAGTCCATGAAGTCTTAAAGTCTTGGTATATAAATTAGGATTAAGTCCCAAAGCCTATAAATTGAAGTTTATTAACAACTTTATGGGTCATTTTTCTGAGCTCCTCACTTCTTGCAACCTTCTGATAATTTCTAGTTCACTCAAATTCCTTTTTTTTTTTTTTTTTAATTCCTCTGGTTTGTAACTATTCACTTCCACAGCTGTGTCATGCCCAGGGCCAAATGGCAGGAGAACAGAAAATAACAAACAAGCAAAAAACAATAAGGTTCTGCCATGCCCTGTTGGAACTATAGGTTCATCACACAAAGAAGCTCCACATCCTCAGGGTTTGGGGGCCTGTGGGCTCAGAGGGACACTACTCTTAATGTTGTCACAGCTTGCCATCATACAATTGCTTTGGGGTTGTAGTGCAAGAAAGTATAGGAAAACTATCGACAAGCCTAAGTATGGAAAAAACCCTAATGTCCAACAACTGATGAATGGATAAAGAAGATGTGGTATATATATACAATGGAATAGCACTCAGCAGTCAAAAAATGAAATTTTGCCATTTTCAACAGCGTGGATGGAACTAGAGTATATTATGCTAAGCAACATAAGTCATTCAGAGAAAGACAAATATCATATGATTTTACTCATATGTGGAATTAAAGAAGCAAACCAGATGAACATAGGGGAAGGGAAGCAAAAATAAGATAAAAACAGAGAAGGAGACAAACCATAAGAGACCCCTAAATACAGAGAACAAACTGAGGGTTGCTGGTAGGGTATTGGGTGGGGGGTGGGCTAAATGGTTGATGGGCATTAAGGAGGGTGCTTGTTGGGATGAGCAGTGGGTATTATATGTAAGTGATGAATCACTAAATTCTATTCCTAAAATCATTATTACACTACATGTCAGCAAACATGGAATTAAATTTAAAAAATAATAAATACATAAATACATAAAACATAAATAAAAATAAATAAATAATAAAAGAGAAAAAAGAATGAAAGAGAAATAAAACACAGGATTTTACTCTTTCTATGCTTAGGAGTCCCCTTTCCTGCTCCTTAATTCAGAACTTTCAAAGGGTTTCTCTTGAAGGTGTCCCTACCTCTACCAGGGTTTGTGTTCCTATTTATCTGAGTATGTTAAGTACAGTCCAGGGCACACTGAAAGGACAATATTATGGAAAATAAGCTTCCCAACTTGATCAAAGAACAAATATAAAACACAATTATCTATAACTTCTTAAAATGGTAATCAACAGTTTTTAAAAGTCCTCCCCTAAAAAAGCACAAGAACTTGAAGATTTGTAGATAACTATCAAAACTTCAGCAAATGGTCTAGAATCTAGGCAGAATCTGAGGACTCCTAAACTTTATCAGGCTTATCTTCCGTTAATATTAAAATAGGACATGTAAGGATGCAAAATAAAAAATGTAGTCCAGAGGTACCTGGGTGGCTCAGTAGGTTAAGCATCCAATGCTTGATCTCAGCTCAGGTCTTGATCTCAAGGTCGTGAGTTTAAGCCCCATGTTGGGCTCTGCATTGGGAATGAAGCTTATTTTTAAAAAAATGTAGAGGCACCTGGGTAGCTCAATGGGTTAAGGTCCAACTCAATTTCAGCTCAGGTCATGATCTCATGATTCGTGAGAGAGCCCAGTGTCAGACGCTGCAGGGACAGCATGGAGCCTGCTTGAGATTCATTTTCTCTCTTTCTCTTCATCCTTACCCCCCTCTCAAAATAAATAAATAACCATTTTAAAAAATAAAAAAAAATGTAGCTCAAATTCATTTCTGTCATAGTTGTAGAAGCACCAGGTGAAAATTAGCAAATCAAAGCCAAGATGTATATATAAAGATATTATAGTCAAATAAAGTTTAATCCATGAACTACAAAGATTATTTAGACTTAGAAAATTTGATAATATAATTCATGCTTTTAATATATTAAAGGAGAAAACTTATTTAATTCTTTTAAAGGATGCAGAACAGCACCAATCACTAATAAGGAAATATCTTAAGAAAAGATGAGAATGGGGGGGGGGGAGGGGACCTGGGTGGCTCAGTCGGTTAAGCGTCCAGCTTCAGCTCAGGTCATTATCTCACAGTTAGTGGGTTCGAGCCCCATGTCGGGGTCTGTGCTGACAGCTCGAAGCCTGGAGCCTGCTTCAGACTCTGTATCTCCCTCTCCCTCTGCTCCTTCCCTGCTAGCGCTCTATTTCTGTCTTTCTCAAAAATAAACAAACATTAAAAAAATTTTTAAAAATAAAAGAAAAATAAGAACAGAAAGAAACGTCTTTAGCTTGAAAATTGGCATCTAGTCAAAACCTAGAGTAAACATATTTTAGTTTAATATGCTTGAAACATTTCCTTTAAAGTCAAGAAGAAATGTGTTAGCCATATTGTGTTACATACAACTGATGGATGTATTACTAGTTTACATAATGAAATACTACATATACATAAAGAAATTTTTAAAAATCTAATATAAGATATTTCCTAGTGTTATTATAGGTACATTTGTGGTGAACACAGCATAATGTATAGAGTTGTAATCATAGATTACATATATATATAGATGTATATATACACATTTATTTGTATATATACACATTTATTTGTAATCATAGATTACATACATATATAGATGTATATATACACATTTATTTGTTAATTAATTAATCAATTAATTTTAAGTTTATTTTTTGAGAGAGAGAGAGAGACTGCAAGCAAGGGAGGGGCAGAGAGAGAGGAAGAGAGAGAGAGAGAATGCCAAGCACAAAGGCTGACATGGAGCTTGATCTCACGAACATTATGACCTAAGTCAAAACCAACAGTAGGATGCTTAAATGACTGAGCCATAGAGGTGCCCCTATATATTTTCTATTATGTGTGTATATATGATTTTCTATCCTGTTTCGGACAAAGTCCCTGGTTTAAACACAGAAATTTCTTTTTTTTAATCTAAGAAATAAGTTTTTATAACTGTCCATGCAGTTTTTATAATACTACATGGGGCTCTCTATGTCATTTAATGAGGCATTTCTCTTCATCAGTCTGAAATGTTTTCCTGCTGTGTACAAAGATGAGAATTTATAGAATATGCTTGACTATAAAATTTTCCTATTTTCATCTATATATAAATAGATTTGAGAAGTTGATGGTCTACTTGGTATCTAGCTCACATCTTACAAAAATTTAGATGAGCCATTGAGAAAAGTATTCACATACTATTAAGTTTGAAAAATTAATACATAGATTTCCTTTCTCCTCACCACCCAAAAGTAAGGGACAAATAAACAAATCCACTATTATGAGTTTGGAGTCTGAATTTTACAGATTTTAGTGCATAATTTCAAATTTTTTCCTAATAGATTTTATCTACATGATGGAAAGCATATTAGGAGAATATGGGTAGATGTGGCTGCATATACTATTATCTCAGACCATTAAAAAGAAAAAAAGACCCTCACGTCCAACTGATGTACAGTTTTCAACTGTACACAATGCAACTAAGTCAGCTGTATAGTTATGACCAGAATGCTAAGCTGAATTCTCTTTACCATGGCTCATCCATCCACAAATGTAAATAGTGCTAATGTAGGAAATACTTCTTTTAACTTAATTTTTATTTGCTGATGAAGCTTTATTTCAACATATCTTTAATGTATCCTTGTAGTTCCTTATAGCCATGTAATAAAGGGGAGAGAGCACAGTCTAAGACAGACAAAGCACCATTATTCTAAATGTTGGCCCTTTTATATAGGATTCAAATGATATCGTGAAGCATCTCTGTTAAAAGGTGAGTAGGGGTGTTATTGGGGGCTGGCATCTATAGATCACTACACATTTCCTATTTTCTTATACTGGGAGAAGTAAAACAAAATTAGACTTTTTGTGCATACCTTAAGTCTATTTCTTACAAAACTATCAAAACAAAGGCAAGTTATATTTTAGACCTACAAAAATAGCAAACAAACAGTAAATGTAACACTGTATGCTAACTAACTGGAATTAAAATAAAAACTTTAAAAATAACAGACAGTAGGTTTTTTCAATAGCATTCATTTCGTTAAATCTCTATACTGTACCTTAAGCTAAATCCATCAGGTTACAAACCTTAATATTCAGTTAAGCCAAAAATGCTACTTGTGGTCAAATGATTCACTCATCATCATTAGAGTACATATGCAGGGAATTTGGTCATTGTGTTCCCAGCTGGCAGCTTTTACTAACATCTGGGTTATTAACATCAGAATCAGCAATCTAGAGAATTGTTCCTTCTAACACATCCAGCTAATCCTGGACCCAAATTAGTTCTCTTCCAAACCCACCTGCAGTAAAATCTAGCAGTCAAGCATATTACCCTTGCAAACAACTGTTTGAGTTAAACATAAGTGTATATATTAGGATTAAATATTCCAGAAGAACCGAGGCCTGACTTTCTGTCTGCAGACAGCTTTCGGTATCATGTTCTTGGAAAGTAAAAATCAAGATGCCAACGTTCATTTATCAGTGAGAAATTTCAATGAAGATTCAGAGATTCTGACTGCTATGTAACTAAAGCTATTTGAAAGAAGGGATGTTTTCCTCATACTTGAGACAAATAATCACAACTTGAGAAGTATCTAATCATAAATATTTGGACTGTTTCAGAACTGTTTGCTTATATGGAATATACTCACAGCAGGTTTAAACGGCAGTTCTGCTACTGTTTGAGCTTCGTGGTCCTGAATATGACTACTGCCTTGTTTGTAACCTAGTTTAGGGAAAGTTATACCGTGTAGTGAAAGGAACCTAAAGCCTCTTCTGATTATGTGCCAATTATCTTACTGTATTTACAAACCATGAAGATAGTTTAACGCCAGAACATTCAACCAGTGTGGATTTTGTTTCCAAAGCCTTGTAACATGGCTTACATCATTGGTATTTTCTCTATGTGTCCCCCTACACAGAAACTTGTGGGTTTTCTCATGGAACACTGATTTTAATTCAAACACACACTTGACCAAACTCAAATATGTCACTTTGATGAATAAATGAAGTTCCTTAAGTTAGTAAAAATTTTTAAAGAAAACATTACATTTCTAAAAGGCTATTTGACAATACTTAACTGTGTTTAAAATACATACCATTCTATTAGTTATTCTTTTTTAAGAAATTTATCTTATGAAAATAATGTACAATGTTCTTTTTTTCCTACAAGATTGCTCATTGCAGCAGGAGAAACTGAAAAGCACGTAAGCATTCTACATAATAAAATTAGTTAAATAAATTGCAGTGCACTTGTATCATGGGATTCTAGTCATTTATAAAAATCAAATGGTTATGTGTTTACATCAAATATGATAAAGAAAAATTATTAAGCAAGAATGTAAACTATTAAACACTAAACAGCATAATAGTGTGTGATGTCATGACTGTTCTATGAAATGCATGTACATACTTTTTTTCACTGACAAGAAGGATTCACCAACCCGTTGGCAATAATTACCCATGAGTGGTGAAATAATGGATGTTCAATTCAATATTTCAGCTTAATTTAGTATTTTAGAATTCTCCCTAATGGAATGAATTGTTGGTATCAAAATAAATAAATTCATTTAATTTCTCTCAAAACTACTCCACTCTACAGGTCTTTTGTGGTTCTTTTAGGCAGAATTAAATGCTCTTTCTTCCATCTTCCCAGGACACTTTATTCATTTATCATATCAGTATAAATATACATTTCCTTAACTGATTTCACCACCAAATTTTGAGCCTTGAGGAGGGGCTATGATAAAATCATCTCTGTATTCCCTGGTATTAGCAAAGTACTTGACTCATAATGACACTAATCATAGTTTTTAGAACAAATAAATGAACAAATCATTAAGCAAAGTTTGTCTAAATGTATAAAAAGAGAACTAAAATTGAACTGATTAAGTCTATCAGAAACTACTTCAAGTTAAACTAAATGCCACAGGTATTTAATGCATTTCTACCTTCTAAATTAAAATAGCTCGTCCAGAACCATACACACTGTGAACCCTCAATTAATATTGACTGAGATAATTCTATAAGAGGCATGAGGTAGGCCAGTAAATAACATAGAGAATGTTAATTTAGATCATGTTTCCAAATGATAACTAAAGTTTCAAGTGAATCTGTTAGGTGGTAATTCTATTTAGAAAGGAGATTGGGGCTAGGCTTTTAAGTTATTTTTTTTATATAGCAGCCTAAATTAAGAAAATCTCCAGGATATTATAATTTGAAATATATTGATATTTCATTTTAGCATAATGCAAAACCATAGAATATTTGCACACACTTAAAATAATAATGATAGTAATAATAACAGTAACAATAATGAATATGCCACATTAGATCTCCTAGTTATAGCTATCTACACATACTGTCAGTTAAGGACAGAATGAAATATTTTTTCTGTTGTGTATAAAGCCTAGTCTTGGCAAATATAATAATTACAGCAAATATTTGCTTTATTCATCAATATGCTGTCTAGGACTATGCTAATTTACATATCCTTGTGATCTTCTTAAAAACTGTATGAGTGCTTATTATAATTCTGCCCATTATACAGATGAGCGAAGTGTGATACAAGAAGTATATTTACTCCAGGATCATACCAACTGGTATTTCATACACCCAAGCTTGTCTGAGGTCAGAATCTGTGCTTTTAAGTGTAATACCAAAGTGAGAAAAATTATCATGACCAGAAAAAAACACCTTCACTTGATATTCAAAATATTCAATGTCATGTATTACATGTTAACTGGAATTTTTTTTTTACGTAATTAAGAAATTAATTCTAAAATTCTGTGTTGAAATGACTTGAATCTAGACTTTTAGAAAATAATAATGAGGATAAATTAAATGAGGCCTGAAAGATGCTTTTGATACCTTGTGAAAAAGCAATATGTAAAATATGAAAATGTATTATATTAAAATACTTATTTCAAGAAGGGAACCATAGTAAGTGTTTGAATATATTTTTTTTCCTGGATATCAAAGGTAATGCATATCCTAATTAAAATAAGAAATATATACTAACTATTTTAGAATTTAAAAAAATCCTCATACTATCATACTCAGAATTTGGTCCACTATATGTTGTCTCTGCAAGAGAAAGACAATAACTATCAGTAGATGTTTATAAAATGAGATAAAATGCATCTTGGGAAAGGAGCCTGAAATCCTACAAAGCCAAGATCAAAGGCACTATTATTACTTTAGTGAACAAGCAAAACAATCTGCAGCCAGGAAACTCTTACATCTTAAAGGAAAGATAAAACAAAAACAAAAGCAAAAAAACCTCAGGAACAAGAAATGGAACTGGATTCATCAGGCTCTACTGATAGAACCTTAATGTTGTTCATACTCAGCATCAAAGAATAAACATTTAAACGCTCTCAACTGCTCTTTTCATTAAGTGAGAAATATAATAATAATCTTTGTCTAAAATCTCAGAAAGAGTCATGCATTTGTGAATAATACTTTTAAATACTTGTGGATATCATGGTTTCTAGGTGCATCTCGAAGACTTGCTAATTATCCTGCTTGTTTGTGTGAGTACCAGTCCCCAATCAGATGGAAAGGGGATTAGGATAGGCAGTTGAGTCTCTTTGAATTTGGTTCTGAAAGGGCTGTAAGCCAAGTTGAATTTGATTTCAGGTACTGCAATATACAGTAGCACGTGTAATCTGGTGAACATTTTCAGAAACCTAAAAACAGCTTCCTTTTGCAAATAAAAAGATTTTAGATATTTTAAGAAAATTATTTGTCCCCTAAGGCATTTTTACATTTAAATTTTCCATTTAAATACTCTAAGGCCTTATTAAAATATTAAGTGTGAGAAATTAGCTAAAGATCCCTAAACTAGACAAATGGTTGAATCAAATATAGTATATCATACACTGAAAAATTAAGCAGCCTAAAATCTGTCTAAAATAATTTAATGATATGGCATGATGCTTATAAAATAAATTCCAAATGAAATATTACATGATTTCTTAGACATTTCCAATTTCATTGTCCATGCTAGCAGTTAGCCTCATCACCATGGTGCCAGTTATCTTTTCTAGTTATCTAAGAACAACTTATAAAATTCCTTATAAATGAGTTATATCTCCATAGAGGATAACAGAGAGGTACTGAGATGTGAATTTCAGACATTCAGTCAGTTAATTTACAAAATTCCTAAATCTTGCATACCTGTCTTCAAATGTGCACTGTTTAAATTCATGCCTCACCTAAATTACAAATTTAGACCAGTCATCCTTTCAAGTTTGCTAAAAAATGCATGCACATGAAACATTTATATTTATGGATGCCTTAACTAACATGAAAAATATCCTTCCAAACCTCCAAGTCTATAGGAAAATTTCTTTAATTTTTTTTTCTGTTTGCACAATTTCCCGTGGGAAAGAAATGTGTATTAATACACATCACTGCCATCCTGGAAGAGACCAACTAATAGCTAAATTCAGGATATCAAAAGTGTTGCTCTCAGCTTATCAAGATTGACAGCTGATTTGTTAGTGCTTTGGAATGGATGCTGTTTCACCTTCACAAAGCTCTAAGAAACCAATGTTTAAAACTAGTGTCAATAAATTTATTAAAAGAGAAGTAAAGGTACCAAATGGATAGAACATTTGTGTTAGTCTGACTAATGGATTATTTGTCTCTGAAGACAAATTAAGTTGGAATCCTATCTATTATGAGGTGGTTTGGTAAACTTGAAACAACCATCAAAACGAAGAGTAGTTCTCTGATTCAAATGTATAATGACTTCAGTTCCAGTGGCTCAGAGAGCCTGGTGCCTCCCACTAAGAGGTCTGCAGGTGAGAAGAAGTCTGCAAGAGTTCAAGGCCTCAACTGAACATCTTCCAATACTTAGGAATTGCTTGGAAAGAGTGACATAACCAAAATGTTTCTTCTGGCTTCCTTTTCCTCTCCTTATTTTCCCTAACTAATCAACCATCTCTCAACAAACATTCACATACATTTGTTTTTTGAAATCTTTCTTTAGATATGCTAATATCATTAGTCTATTCTTTATATATTTCCATTTAGAGCCATTAATTTTTTTTAACAGTTCTCAGAAGACAAGTTCTTTTTCTGTCTACAAGTTATACTACTATTTTGTGTATTGTGATTTTTTTTTAAACAAGACTTTGAGCCAACACAGGGCTTACACTCACGATTCTGGGATCAATACCGAAGCTGAGATCAAGAGTCAGATGCTTAACCAACTGAGCCACCCAGGCACCCGTCTGTTTTGTGAAATTTTATTAAGGAGAATATATTTCACTTCTAATCAGAAAAAAATTACTTTAAAAAGAAAATATTTGCAAAGAAAATCTGACCTAAATAAAAAGTAACAACAATAACGTACAAACATACAGTTTCTGAAGTTGATCAAGCTATTTTCTATAAGTTCTCACCAACTCAACATTTTCACTTATTCCTCTGTGGGTGAATTTTATGCTTCCCTTGATACAGCCCAAATTTTTATTTCATTTTTGTCTATATGTCCTGCTTTCTCACTCATTCTCATTAGTAAGATCATTTATTCTTCCAGACTTCACATTTTTCTTAATTATTTCAAATTAATCTACCATAGCACTCAAATCCGCTTATTATTTCTAGTTCTCCTTTTAGACTGGAATTCTATGTCAATACAATAGGATTTTTAGCTGAGGACTGAACCACAGTTGGGCACTGATATAACTAACTGTTCTATGTTCAAAATAACTTGACTATAGAAGCCATTTGAGCTTCATTCATCCTGAAGCCTGATTCTCAATTCTGGCATGCCAATGGTGCCCCTTTGCTTATTGCCAGGGCCTGTTGTCAGCTAGTATTTTATATAGAGATAACAGCTCAATAAAGGGAAAGCTATGTAACAATTATATTACAAGGGGACCACAGAGATACCTATTACACTTTTCATCTAAGAGTCTCAAGGTAACCTACTAACTATGGTTAATGGAGCCTTAGAGTTCCCTGGGGAAGATTTGAACTTGGACTGTATGCCTTGAAAAGCTATTGAGAGTCAAAATCAGAATTCACTTAATCTCTTTCACCTATTTCTGGCATTACATCAAGTGTTGATAAGTCAGCCCTGCAGCAGTATTTAAGAAAAGAAATCATGAAACCCTTGTCCGCATGCAATTAGGGAGACCTGATCATAAGTACTTGAGATTAAGTACAAAACTGCTAAAATACTATGTCAGACCGAATTTGCTATTTCTCCCTTCAATAAGAAACTATCTTCCTACTGTGTCCACTGCCACTTTGAGAAGATGAGTAATGATATCAAGTACCAACAAAAGGCCATTTGCTTTTTCCTGTCTAACTCAATTATTAAATGATCCGTTACAAGATTGCCTTTTATTCTCTTGCAGCAGGTGGTTCAGACTCAGATAATGAGCCTTATGGTGCAGGCACTGCAACTTTAATTCCAGTTAAAAGCTGGACTTCCACCCAGTTGGGCAGAAGGGTAACTATGGCAAATGACTAGTGACTCAGATGGAAGGAGGGACATTGGTGAGTCATCATGATTTAATGCTGAACTTCTTATAACCAGTGGGCTATTTTAGCAATTTTAAGGAAACAGTCAATGGAAGTGTTCTCTTGCTGGTGTTTAAAGAGCAATTCAAGTAATAAAAGAAAGATTTTGACTATTTGTGTACAATACCAAAATATCTGAATGGAGGGGGAAACATTCACCCATTCCTGACTTTTGGTCTTCTATGGAAAAAGCATCCAGACGACAAAATTTGTTGCATTTTTCCTCTGAATACTGAATCACTGTAAGGAAATTCTTTTCTAAACAAAATGACATTTGTAATCTTATTGGGCTGGGATGTTGAAAAGCTCTAAGAAAAATTTTCTAAAAATATATAAATATTAGATTTTTAAAAATTAATAAAAAGAAAGTGATTCTGGTGATTTAAAAATTCCTATAATATAATGGCCAGAAAACTCAGCAGGGCTACCTCAATATATCTTTTGGATAATATATGATATATTACAAAGAAGAAGAAAAAGGAGAAGGAGAGGAAGAAGGAAAAGAAGGAGGAGGAGGAAAAAGAGGAGGAGGGGAGGGAGGAGATGGATGGAAAAGAGAAAAGAAATGAAGAAAAATTTCCTTAGGCAACAGAATACAAAATAACCAAATATCCTCTGAGACAAACTCAGAGAGAAATTTATCCAAAAGCACTTTCTAGCCAAAAAGATGACAGTTAAGGGGAGAAACAAGAGGGCAAGACATAGGAGGGAAGAGTAAAGGTAAAGAACTATATTTTTCATATTCCTTCAGAGAAAATTATCATTTGCCTTCATCCTTAACACCCCAAAATATTTTCAGCGTGTTTTTATGGATTTTTGACTTCTATTTTTTTCACCCCCAGTATAGAAAACACAACCTTAAAAAGGAAACTAATGACTCCTCTGTTCTAAGATATTTGGAAATTCTTTTTATTTTTTTTTAATTTCTTTTTAAATGTTTGTTTTTGAGAGAGAGCCACCCAGAGTGTGAATGGAGAGGGGTCAGAGAGAGAGGGAGACACAGAATCCGAAGCAGGATCCAGTCTCAGAGCTGTCAGCAGAGACCAAAGTGGGGCTCGAACCCACCAACTGTGAGATCATGACCTGAGCTGAAGTTGGCTGCTCAACTGACTGAGCCACCCAGACACCCCTAGAAATTTGGAAATTCTTACATACAGATTTGTGTCTCTGGAAAAAAGTACATGAAACCACGAACATAGTATAATACTTATAAAGTTTATGGAGTGTAAAAATCAAAGTTTAAAAATGTGGACAGTAGGTCACTCTAATAAGAGAGACTTGACTTAAATGAAAGATATCTCTATGGTGAAAATTCTTAAGTAAATTTCTACTTTCTCTTAATACACATGGTTTTTTCTGCTTAGGAAAAATCTAAGGATCAAGTTGTGTAAATATATACTTCTGAACTTTCTAATTTTGCTCTATTTATTGACTTTTTCCTCCATAAAGCTTCAAATAAAATTACCTTATCTGTAATCATAAAGCATTATATTTTATGGGCATTTTAGTATGGAAGCATTGTGACTGATATTATGATGTTGTTTTAAATAATTGCTTTGCTATCAGAAAATTAAATATTTATTGAGGACTGGATTTCAGATAAAAACCAATATTCAGAAAAAACCAAGAGATTTTTATTTTAGGAGCCCCTGGGTGACTCAGTCAGTTAAGAATCCAACTTCGGGTCAGGTCATGATCTTGTGTTTGGTGAGTTCGAGCCCCACAGTGTACTCTGTGTTGATGATGACAGCGGGGAGCCTGGAGCTTGCTTTGGATTCTGTGTCTCCCCTTCTCTCTTCCCTTCCCCCACTCATGCTGTATCTCTCTCTCTCTCTCTCTCTCTCTCTCTCTTTCTCTCTCAATAATAAATATTGATTTATTTATCAATAATTGATTGATTTTAATTGGACAGTATGGTTCAGTTTACTTCATTTTAAAATTTTTTTTTTCAATGTTTATTTATTTTTGGGACAGAGAGAGACAGAGCATGAACGGGGGAGGGGCAGAGAGAGAGGGAGACACAGAATCGGAAACAGGCTCCAGGCTCTGAGCCATCAGCCCAGAGCCTGACGCGGGGCTCGAACTCATGGACCGCGAGATCGTGACCTGACTGAAGTCGGACGCTTAACCGACTGCGCCACCCAGGCGCCCCGGTTTACTTCATTTTATATATTAATTTCATATTATATTTTATATATATTTTTATATATTTATATTATATATAAATATAATATATTTATTATTATTTATATAATTATTATATATTTTATAAATGTTTTTATATATTTTATATTTTATATTTTAATTGATTGATTTTAATATGGACAGTATGGTTCAGTTTACTTCATTTTATATAATAGATGCATATTTTAAACTTCCCTCCAGAAATATTCATAAAAATTTTTATGATGGAAATTTCAAGTAATCTTTACTTTGCTCCCAAGCCACAAGAATAATAGTTAAATGGCAACAAAATTTATGGAAAATAGTAGAGACTTTTAAATCTTTTTACTTACTTTAATAAAAATAATTTTTACCAGCTAATATTGTGACCCATCTGCAGCTATATGCTTAGGAAATAAAACATTCAGTAGCATACCATATTACAGAACATTAAAAAATTAGCAAAAATTATATGATATTCACAATTTCTGATTCATCCTAAATATTTGTTTAAAAGAAAGCTTTTCTCTGCTTTGTGCTCTAAGTTTGCTGTATTGATTTACAATGTTTTCTAAATGAATAAATTATTCCAAACTGTTTTAGGTGCTTTTCTTAATTGTAGAGGTATTTTAGAACCACTGAATAATTACTTTGGCTTTGGTGTATCTGAATATAGTGATGAGAATAACTTTAATTAATCATTCCTTTTAGCAGGACACTCACTAGTCAAATACTACCCATACAAAGATATTTAATGACACTAGTCAAATTCTCTCTACCCTGTTCTTGATTAATCCTAAATAGTTTTGAGGGGGAGGAGAGGAAAATTAATATGGAATAAGCATAAGATCTCTGCTAAGCATTAATCCACACAATTGACCTGAAACATAAATATTACTATCTTTATTTTATAGATGAGGAAACAGAGGATCAGAGAGCTATAATTACAAGATTAAAGTTAGACTTTAACTGTGAATAGGCAGAAAGTTGCTTGAGAATTTGACTTTAAAATCCATGCTCTTTCCCTTTACATATATTGCATCTACCATTTTTCTAATCTAGAACACTTGGATTTATTAACATATATTGTATAATCTTGAGGCACACTATATTTTTTCATTCAAATAAAATAATGATGAGGAAGGGGAAGAGGAGGTTGGTAACAGCTAGTATTTGTTAAGCTCTTACTTATGAGACCCAGAATGTCTGGGTCTATTTTTCACTGGGCTACTCAGTAGGCAGGTGACCACGGGAAAATTCATAATTTTGTTTTTCTTTGCTTCCATTTCTTCATCTGTAACAAAGGGGTAATATAATCACACATCTCTAAAACTGTTGTGAGAAATAAATGCACACAACATAAATGGGCATTTAAACTAGTGCCAGTCATAAGAGTAAACCTTCAATAAAAGTAATTTATTACTTCCAGTTTTTGTGTTAAATGTATAACACATATGATCTGAGCACACATTCAGGACCAGGCCTGTCCTTTGGAAAGATACACCAGTATGGCCTTCTCCAGGTCCCATGAATAGCTGAGCAATATCTAAGGGATTCTACACTTTTCTCCTCTTTTCTGAGTATCATTAAAATCCATTTTGAAATTTCAATCTGGAAAGATACCCCAAGAGGCCTCTAAAAGATGCCTCCAGTACAGTTCCTTTGCAAGTCTGATTAAATTGGGCTGCTTCCTCCAACTGAGTTGCCCTGGTCCCACAGCCTTCAAACAATTTCCCCTGAAACTTCCTCTGCCTCATGTCTTCATACCCACTTTACCCAGTTACTCCCATTCACCAAGCACTAGTGTGGTGATGGCAGTCACAGAGAAAAAGCATGGGCAGGTGTCAGAGGTTTATGGGAAGTAAAATACATAGTAACCAACAAAGGATGCACCCAGTCCAGCTGTGTGGAATACAATTGCCACCTTCTTTTGCCTCCTGTCATGTCTCTGCATAAATACAACTTTTAGGGAGTTCTTTCCTAGGCTATAGGATTCGTCCAGTGCCCTCTAATATTCCCATTGTGTTTATAATTCTCCCTTATAGCATTTTCCATACTTTCTGCTAAGTAATAATAGTAAGTACACTATATGTCTTCCCAATGGTTTCAAGATTTCATAGGGAGGGCCGATGTAGACCTGTAGACTGCCAATACCTAGCCTAGAGCCTGGCACATACTAGGCACTGAGTAAAAATTGGTTGAATGAAAACTAACTGATCGTTAGAATCTAAATATCTCCCCCATTCTCAAATTGATTTAATAAATGTTAACTTGTGGTTTTCTGGAATAATTATGAAGTATTCCTACTCTTTCTTCAAAAAGTATTATCCTTCCTGTCTGTATTATTTGCTGGTTCTCGACATTCTTTTATTGCTTGCTTTTTTCATCTTTTTTTGTTGTTCCTCAGAGACTGTGTGTATCATTACCAAATTTAAATCAAAACTGGCTGTTTTAGGGTGCCTGGGTGCCTCAGTTAATTAAGCATCTGACTCTAGATTTCGGCTTAGGTCATGATCTCACAGTCATGATATCGAGCCCTGTGTCAGACTCCATGCTGTACATGGAGTCTGCTTGAGATTCTCTCTCTTCTCTCTCTGCCCCTCCCCCACTTGCTCGTGTGTGTGTGTGTGTGTGTGTGTGTGTGTGTGTGTGTACGCACACGCGCACCCTCTCTCTCTCTCTCTCAAAATAAATTAAAAAAAAAACATTTAAAAAAACCTGGCTGTTTTGAACACATGTTATGTACTACTTCAATCCTCTCGTCTTGTACAGCCACCACTGAAGTGACCATTTCTGTAAGGATAAGACCCAGTCTCATGTGGGGCCAGCACCTAGAATGCAACATGTGCCTTTCAATTCTAGCCTTCTCCAGTGAGAAGCAGACATGTGACAGTGAAGAAACCCATTTGCCAAAATGCCGAACGGTCAATGGGAGCTGTAGGGTAAATGCATTTCCCTCTCTTTCCCAAGGCAATGGTCCACAGACATAATCACAAAGTTTCCCGGAAGGTTCCACAGTGTAAAGAAGCAAGTTGCCTATAGTGATGGCCAGCTCTGAACTTCATTGATTTGGCCTCCCTCCTTCCCTGCTTTGCTCCACCAGTAATAAGATCATATATACATCATTTCTTCAGGTCCTGCTTCCTAGGGAACCCAAGCTACAACAGATGCTCTGTCAGTAAAATATACTACAATGGCATGGTGAAGACAATCAGAATTCCAATGGCCCATTAAAAATCTCTAACAATAACAGTATTCCTGTTTTTATAAGTTCCATTAACAAACCTTTGCCATTCTTTAAATTTTCTCTTTCTTTCATCACAATGAAATTCATAATCTTATTTTGTCATATATAAGATTCATCTGCCTTATAAAACTCAGTTACACTGGATTTTGACACTTTACTTATGAAGTATAAAACTATAATGTAGATTTTATTTTTGTTGTCTGATGTAATCAATACGAGGACATTCAGAAAAGATTAGTCTGAACATAAGTTAGCATGGATGAGAACAGTAAACTGGTTTGGTTTTCACATTTTGAATTATTTTTCTTTCAAAATCTTATTAATGAATGTAGGGAACAGGGGATACAGAGAATAAAAGAGGAAGAAAGAACAATAGTTAGAAGGTTGTGTTGAGATCAAGAGTAGGCATGAATTGTTAAAAACAGCTTACTCATATTAATCACATGTGTGTACAATTTATAGCATGATACAAACAACACTTATTAACCCACCACTCAGTTTAGGAAATAGAACAAACACACCACAAATTCTTGAGATTTTTGTGTGGATGACACATTTAAGCAAGAAGACAAACACCATGGAATCTCCTGGTAGTCCCAATAGTAACTGTGTGACTTTAAGGGGAAGCAATTCTCTTTGAGGACTTTTCTATTTGTGGGGAGAGGAAGTCACTCAGATAACAGTAGCTGACATGTCAACTTTAGATAGTTTTGGGTTTTTTTCAGTTTGAAAAGAGATCATACTTGTGAAAGCAACTAAGTTAACATTTTTCTCCTTTCACTATTTCCTTGAACACGTAAACAAACTAAATATGCAAATAATATTTTAAAACAGTCCCAAATTAAAAGAGCTGGTGAAAGGTGCTTCCTTACTATATCTCTTTTGAACTAGTAGCAAATTTGGTGGCATTCTTACTATCCCAGATACAAGATCAAACATTTCCAGAATCTTAGGAAAATTTAAAGCATTTGATTATACTCTTCCATTGATCATAACTGTCTCTGAAATATATGAAATTGAAATAAAAGGGCAATTTAAAAAATAATACACAATTTAAAATTGCTCATTCACAATTGCATATTGATAATTCAGAAAATCTACCTCTACCTTAAAAGGAGAATCATTAAAAAATCCTTCTTGATTTTATAAATATGTCTGGCATCTAAAGGGGAAAAAAAAACCTGAAATTTTATTTGCGATCTCATTTGTTGTAATACGGCTTTTGTATTTCTAGATTTTGATTCAGTTGCAACTTGTGCCACACTTCACGGGCAATTTGCTGGGATAATGCCTGCCGCCACTTCCTCTCACATTAGCTGAGGGGGTGACTTGGAATCGGACACTCAGAACTTATCTCTCAGTAGGGTGCAAGTTCCTTATGCTACTCTCCCCTCCTCCCTGCTACCACGTTACTTGTGGTTAGTTTCATGCTGAGCACATTTTCTTCCACGTTAATACTCAGTTATTTTTCAAGTGGCTTTGGAGAACAGATGTTCTTATGTGAGTTCCCATCTTTCTTCTTTCGCCTGACATATTTTTCACAAAGGACTCCCTTGCTATTCCTTGTTTAGTCCAGAAAAGGGGGGGGGGGAGGAAAGACTCATCCTAAGTATCATAAAAAAAGTTGTTTCTTAGATATCTTCCTATATAATTTTTCTTCACCTATTACTCCTGATACATACTTTTGTAAAAAGAAATTTGCTTCCTAGTTTTCAAAATCTATTTCTATATATAATTTTCTCTTGAATATTAGTATGCTTTCATTTCAATATTTTACACCTAGATTTTATATGACACTTATCAATATAATCTGTACATATATATATATATATATATACACACGCATATGTATATGTATAGCATGTATATATATACATAATATATACTTAAATACATATGTATTAAGACACATATCTTAATAAAAATATATCAACATAATGTATATGTATGTTTGTGTTGATACCTTTTTTATGAAGATTTTCATTTGGATGCAAGCGAATGGTTACAAGGTAAACTTAAAGAAAGTTAGAAAGTTAAGAACCAACCTTCTGCTGGTCCTGATTTAAAAGTTAAATGTCAGGGGCGCCTGGATGGCGCAGTCGGTTAAGCGTCCGACTTCAGCCAGGTCACGATCTCGCGGTCCATGAGTTCGAGCCCCGCGACAGGCTCTGGGCTGATGGCTCAGAGCCTGGAGCCTGTTTCAGATTCTGTGTCTCCCTCTCTCTCTGCCCCTCCCCCGTTCATGCTCTGTCTCTCTCTGTCCCCCCAAAAATAAATAAACGTTGAAAAAAAAATTAAAAAAAAAAAGTTAAATGTCATTTTCTCCCATCCTTACTCTCTGTCACTTGTCAGGAATGACTTCGCGTTCTGTCTGCAAGTTTAATCAATTAAAAATGCTCTTAAATTTTTCTGTTTCTGAAATTCATTCACTGGGTGAGCTACACTACAACCTTTGGGAAAAAATGCAATTTTTCTCTTCTTCAAGGGTAAAAATGAAGCTTTTGAATCCAGAGATCTAGGAACAATTGGATCCCTGGCCTTCACTCCCCATTGCTAATCTCTTCTGAAAAATTGTACAATGAAATACAAAGTATATACATGTTGGTCCTCCAGAATATTATAGTTGGAATCAGTCTTGATTTTCCAAGACTAAAAACATTTAAATTCAAGCTCAAAAAAAAATTTGCTGAGGAACCATTTACTGCAGTTTGTCATTAGTTCATCCTATAGGTACAAATCCTTATTTTGATAGAAATCTTTGAACCCAACTTGTTCCCTATGCCCTTAAGATAAATTCTTGACAAAGAATTTACAGATTTCAACCTGGGTGGGGGAGAAGCTTGAGTGTTAAAGACTACTAAATTAATCAAGATGGCCCAATACACATTGATTTTTTTTCTCTATCAGCTCAGAGGATTGGTTAAAGGAGAATAAAAGACTTCTGAATCGTTCCCCATTAGCAGATTGTAAACCTAATTATTTTTTTTGCAAAAACTTTTCAAGAGAAAAAGAAGTAGAAATCTTTCCTAAATGTATTACAATTCAAAATCCTTCTTACAAAGGTATTTAAACATTGTTCATTAATAATAGTAATAGAAAATCCTAGAGGTTCCTGTCACTTAAAAAATGCCAATTTATAAAAAAAGAAATCCCCAATTTCCTATAGTCCACCATTAAAGCCAAAGTCATTTCATATCTGAAACATGCCATCAGCCACCTCTTCCTGAGAAGGAGGGCGGCATGCTGTTAATGCATAGCTGTCACTCACACACATGGCTGTTAGGCAATCGAGGAGAAGAAGGGAGCCATTAGTCTGTAATTCTTAAAATTTACATCCCCTGTAATTTTCAGCAAAGGCTTTGCTTTCTTGGCATCTAAAATAGACTGAACCACAACTACCACCACCAGTTCATGGCATTTTCCTAGAGTGAAGGCAGACAGCCCAGTAAGCTATTTCAAGACCAAAAAAAAAAAAAAAGAGGGGGGGGGCGATTTTGTTTTCCATCTCGACTTTCCTGTAACGGTCAAATAACAGACATTTGTTTATCCCATCTGCCTTCTTTAATGATCATGAACAGTGACAGATCCCAGAGAGAATGAACAATGCATTCTGCTCCAGCTCAGTGTTATTCTCTGTCAGGAAAAATTTACAAGTTGGCTTTCGTGTTTGTAAAGTTCATTTCCCAGAATAGTAGGTTATAAATGGTCATTACCATAAACTACCCCACATATAGATGTTGTTCTAAGGAAAAAGGCTTGATATTTTGGGATTGATTTTTTTTTTTCTATCTTATTTCTGGAAATATACAACTGTGATGTGGTTGGTCACTACTCTTTATTTCAAGGAGTTCATAACTATGAATGTTATTTTACTTAAGAAATGGAAGAAAACAAAGCATTGGTTGAATTATCATATAGCAGTTATGATACCGAACAGTTTCTCAGGAACCAATCTCCATTCACCCTGACACTTAAAAACATAGCACGAAGGGCCTGGAGAAGTCAATGTCAAGTCAGGTAATCTGGGTCTTAAATTCTAGCTTTGACCAAAGTACCTACTGCACAGATTCCCTGAACCTAAATTTATTCATTTCTTAAATGAGAGTGCTAAACCCAGTTATATCTAAGTGAAAGTGTTAATAAGCTTTGACACATTAGAAAACAACAAGAAAGACCATGGAGGTGACAGAACTCCAGTTTTTACTTTGGCCTTCTTCAAAGTCCTCTGTTCAATCATGAATAATTCAGAAACAATGGACAAGCTACTTAGGTTCACAAAGCCTTGGAGTCCTCATTTGCCAAACAAAGAGGATAACTTGATCCTCCTGTCCACACTGGCATGGGAATCCATGCAGAAGGGTTTGGCAGGATGCCAAGCATCTATGGTAAGGCTTCTATGAGTGACGACTATTATTATTTCAGAAAACCAGCAAGAGCTCTTAAAACCATTTGTTTTGTGTTCTTTACTCTAGCAATTGTTTTCTAGGAGAAAGATCTTCCCTTATTCTGTTGGAACAGCTTAAAGTATGACTGGTTACTGTATACCTGTACTTATGTGACAAATGCACCGAAAAATCAGAAATATTCATCACTGATGAAACAAGAGTCACACATTAATCATAATAATGAAAGGAAATGGGAAGTGTAGTTAGTTCAGCTATAATGCAGTCTATATTCCTTAAAATGTGCTATGCATAAATGTGAATTAAGAAAACCACAGGGCTTATGGGAGGAGGAGGATAGGAGGAAAACACTCAAAAACCTTGATCAGTGACACATCAGAAGACGAGTAGTGATCTAATAAAAATACTAGCACAGTGACATGATTAAGAAATATATGAATCCTACAATAAATATGACACTTTACCTTGAAAATGACAGACGGTTCAAGTTGGAAGGGCGGCAGCTTGTTGGTGAGGATTCGCAGAGGGAAGATTATCTGAAATCAGAAAGAGAGTTGTAATATTAGATGTGAATGGGTGTGGCTCATAACACGTGTGGTGAACTGAGGTACCTGGTAGTTAGCTGAGGTGTGTACAGGTGTATGTTTGTGTATTCTGTATTCCTAACGGGCTCCCTTCAGCTGAGTATGGTTTTATGCCTTTACTGAGTGTTTCTTATAGACAAAAAAAATCAGACATGAGCAAACACAAAATTTGCATTATGCTCAAATTGTTGTCTAATATATCAATTGCTTTGGAACAAATTTGCATTTTCTAAACAAGTGTTATAGCAGAAATAACAACTCCAGGTGGTATTTATCCTCAAATCTCTTCCTTATACAGATTATGTATACACCTCTGTGTGCATGTGTGTATATATAGCATTGAAGATGAGAAAAGAAGTAGAAATAAGTGAATTATGATTTTCTTGTACATACTCATAGTAAAATTACTCATGATTGGGTATTTTCGCATAGTTCTGCATTTTCTTTTTTTTTTTTTAACGTTTTATTTATTTTTGGGACAGAGAGAGACAGAGCATGAACGGGGGAGGGGCAGAGAGAGAGGGAGACACAGAATCGGAAGCAGGCTCCAGGCTCTGAGCCATCAGCCCAGAGCCTGACGCGGTGCTTGAACTCACGGACCGCGAGATTGTGACCTGGCTGAAGTCGGACGCTCAACCGACTGCGCCACCCAGGCGCCCCAGTTCTGCATTTTCTACTACACCAAAAAACAATACTTGTTTTTTAAAAAATTCAAATACCAGGAAAAAATAGGTCTTACAAAATCCTTATAAGCGCTCTTCTGCTTTCAACCTTTTTCAAGTTCCATAGTGTCTCAATTTCCAGCTTCAGTGGAAACAAGAGAGAAGGTGGTGAGGAAGGAGAGATACAGAAGAGAAGAGAATAGGGTAATGGAAATTCAGTTTAAAATGCAGACAAATCTGCCGTTTCTGCTTGATAGCCTGTAACATTTCCATGTAGTGCACTTTGCATGGCAGAATAGCTACTAGTAATAGAATTCTCTCACAGTGGAGGTTAATTACTTTTCAGCTACAGCAAAATAAATTTCCTGTCAAGCCCATGGACAGGAATATGCCAGCGTCCCCGTTTTTACCTGCAGTTTTAATTCAACATTAATATCTGACACTCCTTGCATTTGGTAGGCTGTTCCACTGAATAGTGGGAGCCCCAAAGGAATATTGAGGGCTTGTCAATTACATAATATCAAAATGTGTGTTAAAAAAGTGGTTTGCCTCTCCCAGAGTTCATCATAAAGAAGACTGACTGAAGTGCCTCTCACTTTATCAAATGGAGTCTACCCTCTTGGTGATGTAAACACGTGCAAGTTAACACAAGACAAGGAATGGGGGAAGCTCATTGTCCCCAGTCCAGAGTGGAGTAAACCCTGGCTTTCAGGTGCATCTCAAACTGACTGCAGGGAGGCTTTGGGAGTCTCATTTCAGTCTATTCTCCATTTTAATAAGGCCAGGCCACTGCACAATGAGTTGAATTTTATAGGGTAATGTATCAAGGGTTTCCTTTATTTATCCTGTTTCAGTACTGATTTTTTTCCCCCAAATGTAATCTCATCTATGACCATACTCATGTTGTATCTTTTGGACAGACACTGTCACAGTCACTTAATTAACAAACACCAACTTCAGCAATCCAGAAGGCAGATGGAATAAAGACCTGAGCGCAAATTACCTCCCGCTGCATAGAGAGCACGGGGTGGGGGATGGGGTCAGGGGCACAGAATAAAGAAGCAGAGGGTTACTCCATCAAAAAGAATAGACTTCCTAGCTAAAATATTTATTATCAATTAGAAAATAATTGATATGGGAAGATATTCTCACATGTGTTCTTCTTTCTCTTCATTTTCAAAATCCCCACCCTGCATTCTCTTCCCATCAAAACTTTTAATTCCATATATCTGAATAGTTCACCCACAAAACCCTTCCTGATTCAGCTAATCCTATGTGGTCTCACTCTCCTTTGAAATGCTTTAGAATTCTGTTTTATTCTTTCCTGTGACATTTACTATACTGTCTCATATAATAGCTTTCATGCAATTTTTTAACCACTCTTATCCAATTAGATTGCAAGTACCTTATGATTTAATGTTTTATTTTACTTCTAATTTACTGCATCCCCTAGCATGATGCCTTGCATCTAATGAATCCTCAATGAGTATTTGTTGAATCAACTTTTTTTTTGAAGTTTAATCCTCTTCTGATACAGAGGAAATTGGAGGAGGGGATCCTCAGTGTATTAAAAAACTCTTAATGCTTTTATCTTTGACACTTTGTAGTGAATTCGTTTGCAATTTAGAATTTCTGTAGAAAATCATTTAAGTGTGGATTTCTAGTGCAAAATATTGTAAGTCAAACATTCCCTTATGTTTTGCTGGAAGTTGGGAAATCAATAACCAATACATATCTTTTCTCTTCCTGAGGTTGAACCACACTGAAAATAAGATACCTGAGTCAGATTGATGGAGATCAAGGGGTCAGTCTTGCTAAGCCCAAATGTGATGGGAGAAGGTGACTAAGATGCCATGGTTACATCAAGTTCCCCAATACTCCATTCCAGGCAACTCAATACATTCTTTACAAGGAGGAAAGTCATCACCACACAAATTATGTAATGGGAGAGTAGTAGAGCCAGAGGCTGCTCTAGGCAGGTGATCCATTAGGCTGATCCAGGCACATTCAAGTTCTCGAAATTCACCAATCAGAACAGTTTCTCCCCTCTGCTGAGGCACAGAAAAGTGATTGGAGAGGGGAAAAATGAAGCTTCAGAAAGAAGTTGTAGCATACCCCAAAGGCTTTTCTTTAATAAGAGGTAGAAGGAAATGCAGGAGAGGGAGCAAGTAGTTAGCTTTCCTGCCTAATATGGAATCCTGATCATTCCTATTAACTTTCTTTGTTGATGATAGTCAAGATATTTGCCATTAATGTTAAGTCTAGGTTGGTAACAAACCAGTTCTTAGAGAAAAGTAAGTAATGGGTAGTGGAAAACATGTGAAGGTGGGGGAGGGCCCTACAGACAAATGGAAAAGAATCAGTCTCTATAACTGCATGCACTGAACAGCCTATTTGAAGAGATGAAAAGTTCTAGCAAGCAACTGAAAAAAACTGAAACACACTCCTGAATGTTTTCTTACCTTGGAATTTGGTGAAATTTGTCCGATCATTGGTTTAACAGTACAGAGAAAATTCTCATTTGAAGCAGGGAAAAGGAGGAGTAAACAATCATTGAATAAGTTTCAAGTACCCTTGGGGTAAAATGGTCGATTGTAAAATAAATCAGGGTCACAAACCTTTTCTATAGAGTGCCAGATAGTGATTGTTTCAGGATTTGTGGGTCATACGGTTTCTGTCCGAAATACTAACTCTGCTATTAATAGTAGTGTGAAACCAACCATAGACATATGTAAATGAGTGAGCATGACTGTTTTCCAATAAAACTTTATTTATGGACACTGATATTTGAACTTCCTATACAGTTGACCCTTGAATAAAGTGAGAGTTAGGTGTGTAAACCCCTCACACTGTTGAAAATCCACATGTAATTTTGTTTTGTTTTAATGTTTTTATTTACTTTTGAGAGAGAGAGAGAGAGAGAGAGAGAGAGAGAGAGAGAGAGAGAGAGAGAAAATGAGCAGGAAAGGGAGGAGAGAGGAAGGCAGAGGATCTGAAGTGGGCTGTGCACTGACAGTAGAGAGCCTGGTACAGGGCTCGAACTCATGAACTGTGAGATTGTGACCAGAGCTGCAGTATGATGCTCAACATACTGAGCCACCCAAGCATCTTGAAAAATCCACATGTAATTTTGATTCCCCCAAAACTGAACTACTAATAGCCTACTGTTGATTGGAAGCCTTACCAATAACATAGTTAATACATATTTTGTAGTATTATATACTATATTTCTTACAATAAAGTAAGCTATAGAAAAGAAAATTTTATTAAGAAAATCACAGGAGGGGTGCCTGGGTGGCTCAGTCAGTTGGGTGTCCAACTTTGGCTCAGGTCATGATCTCACGGTTTGTGAGTTCCAGCCCCGTGTCGGGCTCTGTGCTGACAGCTCGGAGCCTGGAGCCTACTTCAGATTCTGTGTCTCCCCTTTTCTCTGCCCCTCCCCTGCTCATGCTCAGTTTGTCTCTATCTCTCAATAATGCATAAATGTTGAACAAAAATTAAAAAAAAAGAAATTCACAAGAGAAAATACATTTGTAGCACTGAATTTATTAAAAAAAAAAATCTCTATATAAGTGGACCTTGACACTTCAAACCCATGTTGTCCCAGGGTCAACTACACCTTTTATGTGTCCCCAAAATATTCTTCTTCTTTTCTTTTCTTTCTTTCTTTCTTTTCTTTATTTCTCTCTCTCTCTCTTTCCCTCTTTCTTTCTTTCTTTCCCTCTTTCTTTCTTTCTTTCTTTCTTTCTTTCTTTCTTTCTAACATTTCCAGCTCCTGGATAATACACTGGCTTGATTTTGGTCGGTGGACAATAGTTGACTGACTCTTTAAATAAACATTATGGTTCACTGAAATACTATTATCAGTTCCCTACCCTGATAAAACCTGGAGAAAAGTACTGATAGCATTTATCTACTCTGTAATCCTCTATTTCTAAGCTTAGGTTCCTCGACTATGGTCAGAGATTTGCAAAAGCGAGTATCTATAAGCTTTTCATAAAATCTACAAAATGAAAGATGTTGATTATGCATTGTGATTATTGGCAAACCAACATTTCATTGTACGTTCAGACAGACCTTAATGCTAATGGATTTACAACAGAAGCAGAAAAGGTCAGAGGAAGAAGCCTGCTCAATTGCAGGATTTTAAGGATCAGTCTAATTTAGGGGCACAGGACAGGGACTTCGAAGCTGTATCACGGGTACCCAATTACACAGGAAAATGTTAAGCAAAGGCAAATTGGTGACCTTTACCTCCCTGCTTCTTTCATGAAAGGGCACAAAAGTATACTTTTTTCTAGACTGCTTCACTGTTTTCTGTGGGAAATAGAACTGAAGTTTCTGGGGGTGGAACAGTAGCTCAAGCTAAATTTATACAACAGTTCCTCAGAGTTACTACCTGAACAGTATTGGCAGGGCGGGCACTTGCAGCTCATTCAACAGCAGCACAATGCACACATTTCTGGTCCTTTTCCCATGTGACAAAGCTGCATCCACTTGTCCTGATCTTGACTCTCTTCTCTCCTCTTTTTTCCCGCTTACCCAGTTTTTGTTCTTCAAATTATTTTCACTATGTCGTGGACACAGAACATTTTTAAATAAGGAGTAATATTTTATCTTTCTCTCTTCCCTAAAGAGTTATGTATATAGTATGCCTCTAGTGGGTGAGCTGTGAAAAGATTTCCATTTTTTCCTTCTCTTTTCCCATACGTATATATAATACATACATAAATACATACATATATATAAATATATATATGCATACACATAAATATATATACGCATACATATACACATAAAATGAGGAATTTGAGCTACCTAGTCTATACATTCCTTTTCAGTCCTAATGTTGTGATTCTCCGAATGCATTTTTATTGCATTTTGCCAGGTGCTGTACCAAGGCAGAGACAATCCTTGTACTTTAAGTCAGTTAAAAAAATGTAGATAAGAAAAAGGATGCACATGCCTGTGAAACGTGATATCAATTATAATAATATAGTAATTATCTGTAAAATGTTTTGTACTATCTATTTTTATGTTCTGGTTACTAGAAAACCTAAACAATTACTAAAAAGCAATACATTAACCAAAATATGGGTTGGACACATAAATTTCATATTATCCAAACACATTTATAGATTTAAAAAAAATTTTTTTTAATGTTTTTTTCATTTTTGAGAGAGACAGAGTGCGAATGGGGGACAGGCAGAGAGAGACACACACAGAATCCAAAGCAGGCTCCAGGCTCTGAGCTGTCAGCACAGGGCCCAACGCGGGGCTTGACACAGGGCTCTAACCCACAAACTCTGAGATCATGATCTGAGCTGAAGTCGGACGCTTAACCGACTGAGCCACCCAGGCACCCCACATTTATAGATTTTTTAAAGGACAATCACTATTTTTAAAATTTAAAAGAAACTTTCAGTCTATGCCTAATTCTTTCCGCTCAGAAGTTTATTGCAAGAGGAACAGGAAAAGTAGTGAAAAGTCAGTACATTTAAATAATATCTAAACTCAATTCCTCTGCAGCACATGCCCTCTGCAGTGTATAGTGCGTATACAAGCGTCTAAACAGCCCAGATTCCGTCTCTGGGCAGAAGACCCCCTAGGATAAAAGCAAAGCAGTTGTTCCCAGAGAAAAATGTTGTGGTTCATGCATTGTTACTCTGCTCATAATTTATCCAGAGTCTGTAATTTACAGAGGGTCTGTTGTTCACCTCATTCATCACAGAGAGACACTAAGGAGAGGAAAGCTGTACACACAAAAATTAAAAATCTATTTGTTGCCCTTGGCATGCTTTCATTTCTTGTTCAACTCAGTTTGTTGTGTTTAACTCTTATTGGTTTATTCTGGGCTCCACAAAAGAAAAATGAGCTTGCTTTGTTGATCTCCTATAGAAACTGCCTCCCAGGGAGTCTCCAGGTTTCCATTGTCATTTTGTACTCCTACTGATGATACTGAAAAGGAGGATTGTTGTGGGCTAAAAAACAAACAAACAAACAAACAAAAAATCACAATTCTCCACCATATTTTCTGTTTTACATTTGTACCTAAAGCAATTACTGCTGTTTTAGACATTATTTGCAATATAGCAAACAAATTTTTTCTCTTCCTCTTTCTAATACTTTGCTACAGAGAAGTAGTATGATGTAGTTTAAAAGCTTACAACTTCTTTTATCTGAGTGAACTTAAGCAAGTTACTTAGACTTCACAGGCCTCAGCTTCCTTATTTATGAAAGAGGATAATAATATTACCCCTACTTCCTTAGGGCATCAAGAGGATTAGGGGGTTGTTATATGCACTCACGAGAGTAATGGCAATTATTACAAACTTTCTGGGGATATTTGGCTATTCCATCTGTTATGAAGTGAATGTCTGTGTCCCCCTATGTTGAAACTCTAATCCCCCAGGTGGCTGCATTTGGATAGAGGCTTTAAGGAAGTAATGAAAGTTAAAAGAGATTCTAAGGGTGGGGCTCTGGTCCTATAGGATTAGTGTCCTTAAAAAAAGAGACAAGAAGAGCTTGCTTTCCCTCTCCTTGCACAACCAAGAAAAGGCCATGTGGGTACACAGTGTGAGGGCAGCCATCTACAACCAAAAGAGCAACATCAACCCTGCTGACACTTTGATCTTGGATTTCCAGTCTCCAGAACTGTAAGAAAATACATTTCTGTGGTTTATGCCACCCAGACTTTGGTATTTTGTATGGTAGTCTGAGTAAACTAATATCCCACCACCTACACTCCAATATGACTATTAAAATCAGCTGAAATATTTAGTTTTATTCATTGAGATTTTTTTATTTCAGGTTTTTACCATCTCTTGTTTCAGGCATTTTTTGTAGACACAAAGCCTAGTCAAAAATTTATGTGGAAAGGCACAGACTCTAGAATACCTAAAACAATCTCAAAACAGGAGAATAAAATGGGAAGACACTTTACCCCTTTTTAAGGATTACTTATAAATACAGTCATCAAGATAGTGTGATATTGGTGGAGAGGTAGACATATATATGAATGGAATAGAATAGAGAAACCAGAAATAAACCCACATAAATGTGCCTTACTGATTTTTGACAAAATTATAAAAGAAAACCAATGGAAGACATATAAACTTTCAATAAATGGTGCTAGATTAATTGTACATCTATAGCCATAAAGGTAAACTTCAAGCTAAACCTCTCACACCTTCTTTAAAAAAATTAACTCAATGGGCTCCTGAGTGGCTCAGTCGGTTAAGCATCCAACTTTGGCTCAGGTCATGATCTCACAGTCTGTGGGTTCGAGCCCTGCATCAGGCTCTGTGCTGATAGCTCAGAGCCTGGAGCCTGCTTCGGATTCTGTGTCTCCCTCTCTCTCTCTGCCACTCCTCCACTCATGCTATGTCTCTCTCTCTCTCTCAAAAATAAACATTAAAAAAAATAACTCAAAAGTCTTAAGGACTTAAACATAAAACTATAAAACTTAAAAAATAGAACAAATCTTCACTATCTGGGGCTAGGCAAAGGATGTATAGATTCGACACTAAAAGCTAAATCTATACATGGATAGATTAGATATATCAAAATCAAGAAGTTTTGCTCTGGGAATTGAAATAGAAACATTTCCCCTGGTCAGAGGACTAAAAGACAAGCTCCAGATTTGGAGAAAATATTCATAAACCACATATTTGGTAAAGGACTAGTATTGAGACCGAGCATCAACAATGCTAAAACTCAATAATGAGTAAAATAGACAATCTAATTAGAAAATAGGGGAAAAAAATGAATAGACATTTCACAGAAAACATACAGGTAGCAAATAAGCATATGAATAGATGTTTGACATCAGGAATGTAAAATGACATAACTACTCTAGAAAACAGTTTGCCAAATCCTTATAAAACTATATGTGCAATTGCCATAAGACCCAGCAATTGCATCTTGGACATTTATCTAAGACAAATGAAAACTTTATGTTCACACAATAACCTGAACCTTAATGTTCACAGAAGCTTTATTTGTAATAATCTAAAACTAGAAACAACCCAACTGTCCTTCAATGGGTAAACTGTTAAACAAACCAGTTCATCCATGTTGTGGAATACTACTTGGTGACAAAAAGGAACTAACCATTGGTATATTACGATAACTTGGATGAATTTTCAGAAAAATATGCAGAGTGAGAAAAGCCAATCCCAAAAGGTTACATGCTGTATGACTTCATTTATATAACATTTCTGAAATTACAGTATTATACAGATGAAGAACAGATAAGTGGTTGCCAAGGGTTAAGGATGAGGATGGTTGGAAGCAGATAGATGTAGTTATGAAGGAGCAGCACAAGGGATATTTGTGATGATGGGCAGTTATTTATCTTGACTTTGGTGGTGATTACACAAGTAAGTGCATGTAAACCAGTGTATCTGAATAAGGTCAAGGGATTGTATCAACCTCAATATCCTACACTATAGTTATGCAAGATTTTACCACTGGGGAGAAATGGGTAAAAGGTACACAGATTCCTCTATTATTTCTTAATATATTTGAATCTACAATGATCTAAAAAAAATTGAATTTCAAAAGTAAATGGAATCAAAATAAGGAATAAAGTAAGAGAGATAGTATTAGTTGATTCCTTAATTTTGTAATTTTACCATCACCAGGTGATCCAGGCAATGGGAATGCCCAGTTCAGGATTCTGTGCCATATGGTGTCTAGAATGTACATAGCTCAGACATTCAGCTGTTCTCCTAATTTGTTCTCCTAATAATGTTCAAGCTTTCTGGTCCTTGAAAACTCCACTTTGTAATTGGACTTGATAGAATAATTAAGACTACAGGAATTACCATGCAGAGCATTTAGTCGCAAGTCCTCCAGTCAAAGAAAAGTTGAACTTTTGACATGGATATAAAACAGGCCCAGAAGGCTGCTGTTCAGCATAGTTTGATTCTTGGATTCAATTTCTGAACACTTTGAAGTCATTTTATGCCACTTGACTCAAATCATTCATCTCAGTGAAAATTTGTTAGTTAAATGTCAGCTCCTTGGTGTTAGTCTACAGACTTCACAGAGGGAACCAAGGCTGTCTAACAATGTTTAAAAAGACACTTCTAGCTCTAGCAGCATGCCTAAGCAACAGAGAAAGCCTTCTACTGTAGAAGATTCTGCCGTAGGATAGCTTTGCTATCAGTAAATATACCCAAAACAAATAAATATCACGTTTAGCACACTAAATGAATTGTAGCATGATTCCTGCTGAGAAGACTATCTTCCTTGTTTTTAAAATATTTAAACATTCTTTCTCTCCCATTTTGAATAATATGGTAATTCAGAAGTAGCTATAGTTGTAATTTGTAAAAAACATAACAGGAATTGGTTGCTTTGAGCAGTTCTCTGCATGTACTACACGCCGTCTACTCTGAAGATACTATCTTCTCTCTGGTTCCAGAGACAGCCCCTATGATAAATATGTCAGCAGAATCAAGCTGAACAACATCTAGGCAGGATTCATTACAGGTGACTCTCAAGAAATGAAATGTTTTCAGATTTAAGTTAGTTTCAGTTATTAAACAAAGACACTGGCAGAACACAGTCGCAGATTAGATGTGTTTAAGAGGATGCTGGTAGTATTTCTAAAGAATCACTACTTCACACGCTCTGTTAGGGGACAAAAACCTCAAAACTCCTTTTCTTTAAAATTTATAGCAAGTGATTTATATTTAGTCTTGTCATGAGATCATGTGTAATTGCCAAGATGACATTATTTTCAATCAAAATAATTGCTAGACATCAAACCATAACCTGTGATGAAACAGAATATTTTTATCATACTATCACTTAGCAGCAGGACAATTAACATGTGTCATTTTTTTGATTTATTACTTCCAACTTTGTTTTTTACAATAAACACATGTTGTTTCCATAAGAAAATTCTGGGTGCCTGAGTGTCTCAGTCGGTGAATCGTCTGACTTCAGCTCAGGTTATGATCTCACTGTTCATGGGTTCAAGGTCCGCATAAGGCTCTGTGCTGACAGCTGAGAGCCAGGAGCCTGTTTCAGATTCTATGTCTCCCTCTCTCTGCCCCTACCCGACTCATGCTCTGTCTCTGTCTCAAAACTAAATAAACATTAAAAAAAATTTTTTTAAGAAAATTCTTAAAAATTAGTAAATCATTGGATGAGGTAGGAAACTGAAAATACAAGTACATGAAGCTGATTGGAGTGGGGGAGATGGAAATAAGAGAGAGGAAATTAACTTTTACATTTCTGGAACAATAATGAAGCCAAAGTTTAAAAAATTAAGTGCAGCTTAGATAGTATCTTTCAAAACTAAGAGCAGCTCTTTTGTCATTCTCTCCATGCTCAGATTCCTTCCATATAATATACAATTATTAACAAGAGTCCTATCTTCTAATCTTGGCTGCCTTAAAAGCATTAGCAGGGGCCATTTATCATCATATTTCTTATTAAATCTTAGAAGAAACACCACACAGCAGTGTATCTTAGAAGTTAGTACTGTGAAGAAAATCACTCTCCATTATTTTCTCACTGATTTTAGCTAATACTAAAAATAATTGCTATTACAAAATTTGCCTATACTTTAATTGCCAATTTACACAGATCCAGTGATTTAAAATTCCATTCCTGTCCTCTAAAAATATTCATAGTTGCCCTTTTCCCCCTTTCTCTATCTGAATGTCTTAGAATTACTCAAGGTAGCATTTTTGAGTTTCCCTTTTCAGGCATCCTGACAAAATCAATTCACTAATGATATGTGTAACAGCCACTGGGCACTGCAATAGTATTGTAAAAAACAGAAACCAAAACAGCCAAATCCTAAGTTTGATATGGTTAGTCTGACAACATAGTCAAAAATCTGATGCATTCCTCCTTTTGCACTGCTGGTGGGAATGCAAACTGGTGTAGCCACTCTGGAAAACAGCATGGAGTTTCCTCAAAAAATTAAATATAGAACAACCTTACAACCCACCAATTGCACTACTAGGTATTTATCCAAGAGATACAGGTAAGCTGTTTTGTAGGGGCACATGCACCCCAATGTTTATAGCAGCACTATCAACAATAGCCAAAGAATGGAAAGAGTCCAAATGTCCTTTGACGGATAAATGGATAAAGAAGATATATACACACAATGGAATATTACTTGGTAATCGAAAGGAATGAACTCTTGCCATTTGCAGCAACATGGATAAAACTAGAGTGTATTATTCTAAGTGAAATTAGTCAGTCAGAGAAAGACAAATATCATATGACTTCACATATATGAGGGCTTTAAGATACAAAACAGATGAACAGAAGGGAAGGGAACAAAAATAGTAGAAAAACAGGGTGGGGCACAAAACATAAGAGACTCTTAAATATAGAGAACAAACTGAGGGTTGCTGGAGGGGTTGTGGGTGGGGGATGGGCTAAATGGGTAAGGAGCATTAAGGAGGACACCTGTTGGGATGAGCACTGGGTGTTACATGTAGGTGATGAATCGCTGGATTATACTCCTGAAATCATTATTGCACTAACTTGGATGTAAATTTAAAAAAAAATAATAATAATATTATGTGTCTCTTCAGTTATTATTAATTTTTTTCTTTATTGTGTTTATTATTTTTTAAAAAATGTTAATGTTTATTTTATTTTTGAGAGAGAGTGAGAGAGACAGAGCGTGAGCAGGGGAGGGGCAAAGAGAGAGGAAGACACAGAATCTGAAACAGGCTCCAGACTCTGAGCTGTCAGCACAGAGACCAATGTGGGACTCGAACCTACAAACCACAAGATCATGACCTGAGCCAAAGTTGGACACTTAACCAACTGAGCCACCCGTGTGCCCCTCTCTTTATTGCTTTTGTTCTGCTTACTAAGAATTCCTTAGAGGGCACATAGGTAGCTCAGTAGGTTAAGCTCAACTCTTGATTTTGGCTCAGGTCATGATCTCACAATTCGTGACACTGAGCCCCACAATGGGCCCTGTGCTGACAGTGCAGTCAGCTTGAGATTCTCTCTTTCCCTCTGTCCCTGCCTCTCCTTTGCTCATGCTTTCTCTCTCTCTCTCAATAAACAAACAAACAAACAAACATTAAAAAAAAAGAATTCCTTAGAAATACCCATCTTTTTTATATTTTGCCCTTAAGGGATACTTCTCAGCAAATAATTGATCATTGGTCTCATTCATAAAGAGCTTGTGTTGGTTTTCAGTTCTAAACATTTGGTGGAAATGAAATCAAACACTTTGCTTTCAGTGGCCTAAATCTTTCCTGGGCTTCTCTATGTTATGAAAGCATAAATACTACAAATACAGATTTTTTTCCCATTTTCCAATATCCAGGTTAGCGTATTATAAACCACTGAACAACATTTAGCTTTTTTTCTCTTTGTATTATATTTTGGAGATAGTTCTTTAATCAAACATAGAAAATATCTCTATTCATTGACAATCATTTGTGTATGCATCATAATTTAACCAGTCCTTACTGATGAACATTATGGCTGCTCATTTTGTTTTTTAGTTTTTTTGCTATTCTATACCACACTTTATTGAATAACCTGTGTTTAGTCTTCCATTGCATTTGTCTGTAACTGGAGGATAAATTTGTGGACACGAAGACTATGTTATGCAGTAATTAAGCAATATTATATAACTGTCATCTAGAGCAAGGTTTCTTAACAATATTGTTGACTTTTTGGACCAGATAATTCTTTGTCATGGAAGACTATTCTGTCATTGCAAGATGTTGAACAGCATCCCTGGCCTGTACCCACTAAGGTGCCAGTAGCATCTGCTGCCACATGTTACCAGATATTGCCAAATGTTTTCTAGGAGGGCAAAACTGCCTCAATTCAGAACCGCTGTTGTAGGTGATTGTATCATCTACCAATATCACCAGTAGGATGAGACTCTTCCTCACTAATAGTGTGTGATATAAAACTTCAGAATTTGTGACAATTTGATGGGGAAGAAAATGGAATCTCAGTATCATTTCAATTTGTATTTCTCTTCTTATGAGAGAATGAACATTCTGTCATTTTTTTGACCTTTTCTCTGAATTGCCTGTTTATATTTCCTAAGTTTTATATTTGACAATCGATTTTCACTTTATATTTTTTTATCTTTTCTTGTAAATTTTGAGAAAACTTTTAAAGATTAGAGAGATTACTTCTTTGCAGTATGAGTTGAGATGTTTTTAACGTTGTCATTTGGCTTCTGACTTTTGTTATGGTGATGCAGATATTTTTAATTTTTTTGTAGTTCAATTTACCAATCTTTACTTTTTTTTAATGTTTATTTATTTTTGTGTGAGAGTGTAAATGGGTAGGTGCAGAGAGAGGGGTCAGAGAATCCAAGACATGAAGCAGGTTCTGTGCTGACTCTGCACTGACAGTAGAGAGACTGATGTAGGGCTTGAACTCACAAGCCATGAGATCATCACCTGAGCTAAAGCTCAACCTACAGGTGCCACCCAGAGACCCACCAGACTTTATTTCTATGATTTCTAAATTATGAGTCATAATCAGAAAAGCTCCCCATTATATCATTTTCAAGGAGTTCACCTATGTTTTTGTTTAGTACATTTATGGCTTTATTATTTACATGTCTTTTATCATAGTTGATACTTATCCAATATTCAGTGTACCAATCTTGTTTCTGCAGATTTCCTTTGGTAATGTTTAAATTACTACATTCTTTTATAGATTTTTTTTTTCTTTTAGGTAGCTAAAACCCACAATTAATCAAAAGACTATTGATTGAGAGGCCACTGGTAGGTATAATCTAAACTACCCTGTAGTTCTTACATATTTTACATTCTATATCATACTCTATGAAAAGGGTCTGTTTAGTAGAATCAATATTCTAATGTTAAACAAAAAGTTTTATAACATTTTCTTTTTTAACAGTAAAATTCTATTTTCCCATAATCGTGTGGTTTTTATTTTATTTTTTGTAGTAGGTCAACATTCAGAAACCTTAAATGGAGATTTATTTTAAGAAAACTTTACTACTATAATATTTGAAACATATAAGAACTCACTTTGGCTTTTAATATGAGCAGTATAAAATGTATCTGGTGAGGTCGTGCCTGTGCCTTTAAAAGAAATTCGTTTATAATAAGAATTGGTGCATATAGACAAAAACTTCCTCCTGAGCCAGGTTTATTTTTAGGTAAAACCACAGAATCTAATCAGGTTTCCTGTTATAATGTAAAGTGGAAATATAAAGATGCCTGATTATTTTGTGTTAGGACCAACCGTTTCATTCTATCATCTGTCTTTTTCTATCACCTCTGGTGTGATATCCTGAAATGGGGCTCCTGACACATAATAGAAAGCTTCAGAGGAAACATTAATATGTTCCTTAGTTCAAGTAGTCCATGTTATCACAGAAGCAAATGAAAAGTCTCCCAACCTTTTCATTTACTTCTACGACAACATGCTCTGAGAGAAAGGATTTTTGCCAGCTGTTTTAGTTTTAAATTACAGTGCCATGATTGGTTTCATTTCTAGGTCACCCATAGCAACCATTATATGCCAGCACAAGATGAGCAATGGATGCATATAAAATTCTCAAGAATTTAAGTTCAAGTAATCTAATTTCTTATCAAGAAGATTTTGTTACTCCGGATTTGATGGGATAGGGGAAAATTTACATCATTTGTTCATTAATTCCTCTTGTTTGTGGGGGGTGTTTTCAAAAATCCCTGTCTTTCAAAACTACTAATTCTTTATACATAACACTCCCAACAGTGGAAACACTATTCAAATAGTTTTGAAGTGTGTTCCACGGACCTCCTAACAGGTTCCCAATAAGAGGAAGAAGATTTTAAAGACTGTATAATAGGGAGGAGCCAAGATGGTGGAACAGCATCGAAGTTTTTTTTTTTTTTTGCCTCTCTCACCCCTGAAATGCAGCCAGATCAACACTAAACCATCTGGCACACCTAGAAAACTGATTTGAGGATTAACACAACAATCTGCACAACCTGAACCACAGAACTCGACAGGTACACTGCACGGAGAGGGAACTGGTGAAGAGAGAAGCTGTGGGGGCAGGAAGCTGTTCTTGCTTGTGGAAAGAGGACAGAGGCGGGGTGGGGGGGGGTGGTATGAGAAAAGCTTCTACCCCCCAAAAAAAGCAGCTGGCAAGTGGATAAGTGGAAACAAACACATGGACTGAACAAAAAAAGGAGAAACAAGAGGATTTAAATTCCATTAAGACTGTATAAGTAGGGAGAGCACAGAGTCTGAAATTCTGCAGCTCAATACCTGGTGGAGCTCTGGTGGGAAGGGCAAATCCCCAGGAGCAGAGAACAAGGTCCTCTGGCCACACAGGGAGAGGCAGTTCCCTGCTGGGAGGACATGTGGCAGAGGCTGTGTGGCCACTCCACTGGCAAAGTTTATAGTGGAACCCTGAAGAAGAGCCACATTTGCCGTTGCTGGAACAAGGACGTTAAAGGTGAAGCCTGGTGCCTGATGTGTGTTGTGTTTTTTCCATAAAGCCTGAAATGCTGCTGGTACAAGATCATGTGACCTTTTTCCGGGGTGGGCTGGCATGAGGCTGCAGTCTCTGGGCTTCGGCAGCAGTGCGGTCTTGTGAACGTTTCCAGGGGTGGGCGGGTACCTGGCCATTGCTCAGTGTGGCCCTCCCCCAGAAGGTCTGAGCAGGGAAGCCGCAGTCTCTCAGAGGTGAGGCATTTGGAGACATAGCCCACTAGAGATGGAACTCAGGAGGGAGGTGCCACCTGGCAGCCTGATGGTTGGTCAGGGACAGTGTAGATTCAGGGAGTGGATGGAAGCAAAAGACAAAGGAGGGGTGCTTGATAGCCAGTGATGGAGACCACAAAGTTCTGGTACTAGAGACTGGGTAGTTGAGTGATGCCATTTTCACCTCTCCCGCGCGTCTGCACGCATACACACCTACAGGTGCCTCAGCAATCCACCCCAGTAAACTAAACAGCGCCATATAGTGGAGAACTGAGCTGTTACACTAAACTCCACCTAACTAGGCCAACAGCGCTCTTGACAAATACAAGTCTCTCCACCTGCTTAGTTTACAGACTATGAAGTGCTTCATAGCTTGACTTCTATGGAAACCACAATTAATTTCAATCGTATTTCATTCTGTTTGCTAGTCATTTTATTCATTTTTTTTCTTTTCTTATTCTTGAATACAGAAAGAGAAAACATCTATTTTTATTTTCCATTTTTATTAAAAAGATTTTCTTTAGTTTTTTTCCTACTATATTTCTTCCTTTTTTGTAAGTTTTTTAAATTCTACTTTACTTTCATAACTTCATTTTATTCTATTTTATTGTATTCATTTTTTTAATTTTCAAACATTTTCCTTTTTTTCCTATTTTGTTTTTTTCTTTTTTTCTCTTTTCTTATCACTCCCTTTTTTCCCTCTTTCAACAACCAGACTAAATGTTCTAACATCCTTTATTTGATTTCTGTGTATTGTTTTTAATTTTTAATTTTTTTTTACTTCATTAATTCCTTTTCTTCCTCCAAAATGACAAAATAAATGAATTCACCTCAAAAGAAAGAACAGGAATAAATGACAGTCAGGGATTTAACCAACACAGATACAAGCAAGATGTCTGAACTAGAATTTAGAATCACAATAATAAGAATACTAGCTGGGGTTGAAAACAGATTAGAATCCCTTTCTGTGGAGATAAAAGAAGTAAAACCTAGTCAGGATGAAATAAAAAATGCTACAACAGAGCTGCAATCTTAATATATGCCACAGTGGCAAAGATGGATGGGGCAGACCAAACTTATAGAGAATAATGAAGCAGAGAAAAAGAGGGAGACCAAGGCAAAAGAGCACAAAATAACAATTAGAGAACTCAGTGACTCATTAAAAAGGAGCAACATCAGAATCATAGGGGTCCCAGAAGATGAAGAGAGGAAAAATGGGTAGAAAATTTATGTGATAAAATCACAGCAGAAAACTTTCCTAGCTGGGGAAAGACACAAACATCAAAATCCAGGAAGCATAGAGGACTCCCATTAGATTCAACAAAAACCGACCATTACAAGGCATATAGTCAAATTCACAAAATACTCAGGGAAGGAAAGAATCATGAAAGCACCAAAGGATATAAAGTCCTTAACCTACAAGGGAGGGCAGATCAGGTTTGCAGCAGAACTATCCACAGAAACAAGGCAGCCCAGAAAGGAGTGGCAGGATATATTTGATGTGCTGAATCAGAAAAAATATGCAGGAAAAAATATGAATTCTTTATCCAACAAGGCTGTCATTCAAACTCGAGAGATTAAAAGTTTACCAGACAAACAAAAATTAAAGTAGTTTATGACCACTAAACCAGCCCTGCAAGAAATTTTAAAGGGGACTCTCTGATGAAAAAAAGAAAAAAGAAAAAAAAAAAAGACCAAAAGCAACAAAGACTAGAAAAGACCAGTGAACAATACCAGAAACTCCAACTCTACAGGGAACATAATGGCAATAAATTCATGTCTTTCAGTACTCACTCTAAACGTCAATGGTCTAAATGCTCCAATCAAAAGACATAGGGGAGCAGAATGGATTAGAAAACAAGATCTATCTACATGCTGTTTATAAGAGACCCACTTAAGACCTAAAGACACCTTCAGATTGAAAATAAAGGGATGGAAAACAATCTCTCTTGGTAATGGTCACCAAAAGAAAGCCGGTGTAGCCATACTTATATCAGACAATCTAGATTTTAAAATAAAGACTGTAAAAAGAGATGAAGAAGGGCATTATATAATAATTAAGGGGTCTATCCACCAAGAAGACTTAGAAATTGTAAACACTGACGCACCAAATGTGAGAGCACCCAAATATATAAATCAATTAATCACAAACATAAAGAAACTCATTGAGAATAATACCATATAGTAGGGGACTTCAACACCCCACTTACAACAATGGACAGATTAATCCAAAAATAAACAGGGAAAAAAATGGCTTTGTATGACACACTGGACCAGATGGACTTAACAGATATATTCAGAACATTTCATCCTAAAGCAGCAGAATATACATTCTTCTCCAGTGCACATGGAACATTCTCCAGAATAAATCACATAATGGGACACAAATAAGCCTTCAACAAGTACAAAAAGATCAAGATCATACTGTGCATATTTTCAGACCACAACACTATGAAACTTGATACCAACCACAAGAAAAAGTTAGGAAAGATAACAAATACTTGGAGACAGCCTACTAAAGAATGAATGGGCTAACCAAGAAATTAAAGAGAAAATTAAAAAGTATATGGAAGCCATAGAAAATTATAACACCAGAGTCCAAAACCTCTAGGATATAGCAAAGGTAGTCATAAGAGGGAAGTATATAGCAATCCAGGCCTTCCTAAAGATGGAAGAAAGGTCTTGGATACACAACCTAACCTTACACCTCAAAGAGCTGGAAAAAGAACAGCAAATAAAACAAAAAAACAGCAGAATACAGAAAATAATAAAGATTAGAGCAGAAATCAATGTTATAAAAGCCAAAAAAACAGTAGGACAGATCAATGACACCAGTAGCTGGTTCTTTGAAGGAAATAACAAAATTGATGAACCAGTGAAGAAATCGAATTAGTAATCAAAAATCTCCCAACAAAACAAGAATCCAGGTTTGTATGGCTTTCCAGGGGAATTCTACCAAACATTTAAAGAAGAGTTAACACCTATTCTCTTAAAGCTGTTCCAAAAAATAGAAATGGAAGGAAAACTTCCAAACTCTTTCTAGGAAGACAGCATTACCTTGATTCCAAAACCAAAGACCCCAGGAGAAAGAACTATAGACCAATTTCCATGATGAACATGGATGCAGAAATCCTCAACAAGATACTAGCCAACCAGATCCAACAATACATTAAAAGAATTATTCACCGGGGCTCCTGGGTGGCGCAGTTGGTTAAGCGTCCTACTTCAGCCAGGTCACGATCTCACAGTCCGTGAGTTCGAGCCCTGCATCAGGCTCTGGGCTGATGGCTCAGAGGCCTGAAGCCTGTTTCCGATTCTGTGTCTCCCTCTCTCTCTGCCCCTCCCCTGTTCATACTCTGTCTCTCTCTGTCCCAAAAATAAATAAACGTTGAAAAAAAAAATTTAAAAAAAAAAGAATTATTCACCATGACCAAGTGGGATTAATACCTGGGATGCAGGTTCAATATCCACAAAACAATCATTGTGATCCATTACTCAATAAAATAAAGGACAAGAACCACAACATCCTCTCAATAGATGCAGAGAAAACATTTGATAAAATACAGCATCATTTCTTGATTAAAACCCTAAAGCAAGTAGGGATAGAAAAAACATACCTCAAGGTCATAAAAGCCACACGTGAATGACCCAACACTAATATCATCCTCAATGGGGAAAAACTGAGAGCTTTCCCCCGAAGGTCAGGAACAAGACAGGGATGTCCACTCTCGCCACTATTATGCAACATAGCATCAGAAGTCTTAGCCTCAGCAATCACACAACACAAAGGAATAAAAGGCATACAAATAAACCAGGAGAAGGTCATACTTTTACTCTTCGCAGATGACATGATACTCCATATGGAAAACCCAAAAGATTCCACCAAAAAACTGGTAGAATTGATCCATGAATTCAGCAAAGTTGCAGGACATAAAATCAATGCACAGAAATTGGTTGCATTCCTATACACCAATAATAAAGCAAAAGAAAGAGAAATCAAGGAATCAATCCCATTTACAATTGCACCAATAAGATAAAATATCTAGGAATAAACCTAAACAAAGAGATGAAATATCTGTACACTGAAAACTATAGAAAACTTATGAAAGAAATTTAAGAAAACACAAAAAATGGAAAAATATTTCATGCTCCTAGATTGGAAGACCAAACATTGTAAATGTCAGTACTACCCAAAGCAATCTATATATTCAATGTAATGCCTATCAAAATAACACCAGCATTCTTAATAGAGCTTGAACAAACAATCCCAAAATTTTTATGGAACCAGAAAAGATCCTGAATAGCCAAAGCAATCTTGAAAAAGAAAACCAAATCAGGAGCCATCATAATCCCAGACTTCAAGACATATTACAAAGCTGTAATCATCAAGACAGTATGGTATTGGCACAAAAATAGACACTCAGTTCCAATGAACAGAGTAGAAAACCCAGAAATGGACCCACAAACGTATGGCCAGCTAATCTTTGACAAAGCAGGAAAGAATATCCAATGAAATAAAGACAGCCTCTTGAGCAAGTGGTGCTGGGAAAACTGGACAGAGACATGCAGAAAAATGATCCTGGACCACTTTCTTACACCATACACAAAAACAAACTCAAATGGATAAAAGACCTAAATGTAAGACAGGAAGCCATCAAAATACTCAAGGAGAAAGCAGGCAAAACCTCTCTGAATTTGGCTGCAGCAACTTCTTACTCAACACATCTCCAGAGGCAATAGAAACCAAAGCAAAAATGAACTACTGGGACCTCATCAAAAGAAAAAGCTTCTGCACAGTGAAGGAAACAATCAGCAAAACTAAAAGGCAACAGACAGAATGGGAGAAGATATTTGCAAACAAAATATGAGATAAAATCAGGTTAGTATCCAAAATCTATAAAGAACTTATCCAACTCAACACCTGGAAAACAAATAATCCGGTGAAGAAATGGGCAAAAGACATGAATACACAGTTGTACAAAGAAGACTCCAGATGGCCACCAGACACATGAAAAAATGCTCAACATCACTCATCATCAGGGAAATACAAATCAAAACCACAATGAGATACCACCTCACAACTGTCAGAATGGCTAACATTAGCAACTCAGGCAATGACAGATGTTGGTGAGGATGCAGAGAAACAAGATCTCTTTTGCACTGCTGGTGGGAGTGCAAACTGGTGGAGCCACTCTGGAAAACAGGATGAAGTTTCCTTAAAAAATTAAAAATAGAACTACCCTATGACCCAGCAATTGCACTACTAGGTATTGATCCAAGGGATACAGATGTGGTTTTCTGAAGGGGAACATGCACTCCAATGCTTATATCAGTGCTATTGACAAAAGTCAAAGTATGGAAAGAGACCAAATGTCCCTCGGCGGATGAATGTATAAAGAAGATATGGTATATATATACAATGGAGTATTACTCGGCAATCAAAAAGAATGAAATCTTTCCATTTGCAATTACATGGATGGAACTGGAGGGTATTATGTTAAGTGAAATTAGTCATGAGAAAGACAAATATCATATGCCTTCACTCATATGAGGAATTTAAGATAAAAAACAAATGAACATAAGGGAAGGGAAGCAAAAATAATATAAAAACAAGGAGGGGGACAAAGCATAAGAGACTCAAATATAGGGAACAAACAGAGGGTTGCTGGATAGGTTGTGGGAGGGGGATTATCTAAATGCGTAAGGGGTATTAAGGAATTTACTCCTGAAATCACTGATGCATCATATGCTAACCAACTTGGATTAAATTAAACAATACATAAATTAAAAATAAAATAAAGATAAAGTGTATAACAAAAAAATCAAGATTTTACAACAACTACCACCTTTGCTCTTTAAAATTTTTTAAATATTTATTTATTTTTGAGAGAGAGAGAGACAGAGAGAGAGAGAGAGAGAGAGAGAGCGAGCGCGCAGGGGAGGGGCAGAAAGAGAGGGAGACACAGAATCTGAAGTAGGTTCTAGGCTTTGAGCTGTCAGCACAGAGCCTGATGCAGGGCTCAAACTCACAATCCAATCCAAGCCTGAGATCATAACCTGAGCCGAAGTCAGCAGTTTAGAAGACTGAGCCACCCAGGTGTCCCCACCTTCACTCTTTAGAACCTCATACTAAAAGTGACAGGTTTTAATTACACTGGTATTGCTATTTTTTTTCCTGAGCTTGTTATTGCTTCCATGTTATCTGCTTAGTTATTTTACTTTTCTCCACCTAATTTGTTTCTTCCCAGTTCTCCTTAAGAGCCTAGAAACCCCAAATGAATACAGAACCATGGCTTACAATATCTCCGCACTCCCCAAATGTGTCTGCACATCTGGCTGGCTTCACACTGGTACTTAGTAGTGTCTTAGAGGAGGGATTTCACTTCAATAAGTAAATTTGTTGTCTCTAATGTTCTCAATTTCCTATAAGTCAGTGATACTATAAAATACATTTCGATAATGGCTTAATCCAGGGTTGGCAATTTTATTTATAAAATGCCAGATAGCAAATATATCAGGCTTTTTGAGCCATATGGTCTCTGTTAGAACTACTCAATCTTTCCTTTATAATATGAGAACAGTCATAGACAACACATAAGTAAATTGAACACAGCTGTGTTCTAAAAAGTCTATGCACACTGCAACTTTAATTTCACGTAATTTGTAAGTCATAGAATGTTATTCTTCTTTTAATTTTTTAAAATTATTATCAAGATAATGTAAAAATGATTCTTAGCTTGAAGGCATACACAAAAATATGAGGGAGATTAGATTCAACCTAGAGGCATTATTTACTAACCCTTGCTCTAAGCAGTGATTTTTCTTTTTTTTTTTTTAAATTTTTTTTTTCAACGTTTATTTATTTTTGGGACAGAGAGAGACAGAGCATGAACGGGGGAGGGGCAGAGAGAGAGGGAGGCACAGAATCGGAAACAGGCTCCAGGCTCTGAGCCATCAGCCCAGAGCCTGACGCGGGGCTCAAACTCACGGACAGCAAGATCGTGACTTGGCTGAAGTCGGATGCTTAACCGACTGCGCCACCCAGGCGCCCCTAAGCAGTGATTTTTCAAACTTGAACGTTGAGTCACATGAAAAATTAGCTATAACAGATTAGCAGGGCCTACCTCCAAAATTTCTAATTTGGTAGATTTGGCTGGGGTCCAAGACTTTCTATTTCTAAAAAGTTCTCATGTAATATTAATCTGAGATGCTCTTGGAACAACACTTGTAGACCAGAGATCTGCATCAATGGTTAGCAAACTTTTTCTGTAAAGGGCCAGATAATAAATATTTTCAACTTTGTAAACTATAGAGTATCTGCAGTAACTACTAGACTCTGCTATTGTAGCACAAAAGTATCAATAGATAATACAGAAATAAATGGAGGTGCTGAATAATAATAAAACTTTATTTACAAAAACAGCCAGTGGGCTGGATTCGCTTTATGGATGTGGTTTGCTTACTATGATCTGGAAGATTTCCTCTTATTCAAGAGGAAGGTAAGAAACACAGCCATATTATTTTTTATGAATAAAGTTTAAGCTTTTACATAACTTCCTAAGCACATTGTGATAAAAATAATTTCAAAAATTATGTTTTTTATAAAGTTTAGCAAGTTCAATTAGATATATCTGTGTCAGACTTCACTGTTGATATTGAGAAATAACAGTAGAAAAAATCTGAGCTAACTAATGAAATGTGCATGCATGCAAATAAAAATAGCATTCTTTTTGTTCTTCCTTTATTACTCTGCTAGCTGCTAAGAATTATGTTTGATTGTTTTCACTAATGTACATTTTCAGGTATTTATCAAGTTCGCCTGAGAACTGGTATTGCAAAACAACACCCTCTAAATTATAATTTTCCCTCAAATTTTCTATTTATTTCATATAGTCTGAGACTTTACCTTGGCTTTCTCTTTCAAATGTTTTACTGAGTTTGCATCAGATGTATTTTTTTTTTGATGCATCATTTTATCAAATACTTCAGCAAGTCCCTGGGGACATTTGTCTATGTCCCTCTGTATGACTGTTTGTAAGTGCATGTGCACGTATGTACGTGTGCAAAGCTTTTCTCTTTCCTTAAATTATTTCAATTTTCTCTGCGTTACTTTTCCTGAGCGGTAGGCTAGGCTAATTTTTGTCATACAATTCTCAAATATATAATGATCTTGACTTTCTATTCATAGTTTAAAATGAGAGGACAGGAATATTGGTTGAGAATTCCAGTTTGTGAGTGGATGGCTCTGCTTTAGGATAAATAGGTGGGGAATCACATATGCTTGGAGTCCTCTTAATAGAATTACAGGGCTTCACTCTGAAGTGAACCAACTACCCTAGTTCTTCCAAGTTCTCCCCCCTGGTTGTACATACAGTTGCTATTCATAGAATTTCAATTAACGTTCTTGTTTTTATTTATTTTATTTATTTTTTATTTTTTTTATTTTTTTTAACATTTTATTTATTTTTGAGACAGGGAGAAACAGAGCATGAACGGGGGAGGGTCAGAGAGAGAGGGAGACACAGACTGAAACAGGCTCCAGGCTCTGAGCTGTCAGCACAGAGCCCGACGCGGGGCTCGAACTCACGGACTGTGAGATCATGACCTGAGCCGAAGTTGGACGCTTAACAGACTGAGCCACCCAGGCGCCCCAACATCCTTGTTTTTAGACTACTCTCCTCTCTTTGAGTCTAAATACCTTAAAACCGATATATAACATATTACTTGTATACATATACAACATGCTTAGGTTTGGTATGCAGGGAACTCAGCGACAATGACAGCAATACATTCTGGTGAGTAGGTGGGGGGTCCTAAAACTGCAAAGCATTGACTGAAGTAAGTTTGTATCAAAGAAATAATCCCTTAAAATTAGCCTATCAGTAAACACTGCCATCTCTGCTAGAATTTAAAACTGAATGAATAAATTAGCAAATTGTATATTGATAGTATTTTTCACAGATGCAAATTGTTTGACTTCTAGAAATCCAGGCTACGTTTTACCAACCCAGCTAGGCCATCAGGCTTGACTCTCTTCTCTTCTCAAATGGGAGCCCCATTACTCTCTCAAGACCTCTTAAACCCAGGCTTATTTTCACACCACATTACAGGGACAGAAGAACGCTTTTGAGTAGGAGAAACTTGACCAGCATTATTTCAAAGAGTTTTTGAATTTCCTTAAACTCTATTGGTAAGTTTTCCATACAAACTCCAAGTGGATTACAATTGCCACAAAATGCTTTTGGTTTGATAGGGTGTGACAGCACATCAAAGTCAATTGCCTCAAATCTAATTTATTACTTTATTGAAAAGTTGGATGTGTTGAAGTTCAGCTTAATTGAGATTACTCATTACCAGCTATCTTCCCTGGGTGGAAATATAAAGTGAATGGCATTTTATGTATAGAAGGAAAAATTTCAGCAATACTGCAAAAATAGCATCTGACGAGCAGAAAAGAATCCTACGTAAAGCACACTATTATCAGCCACCACAACTGCTCTTATGTAGCAGTCCTGTAGCATAAGCTCTGCAAAGTAAGCCAAAGCAATCATAAGCATTTTTACAGCAAGGCTGTTCATGCTTTTATAGTATGCATTGTGTCAGCACTTTAATTATACATTCTTTTTATAAGTTTACACCAAAGATACAACCCCCCAAATTATTTTTTAAGCCTCACTTGTGTTTAAAATAAGAATATTTTTTAAATGCTGATCAGAGCTTTCTATGTATCAAACAACAAATGCATCAATTAGTATGTGCAACAAGGCCCTTGCAGAAAAAGATGGCCAACGAAAGCAAAATTGAATAATCCAATAATGTTCAGAAAAATATAGTACTCAAAGGCAACAAGAAAATGAAAAATTATTAGGAAACAAAATATTTTAATTTTAAAATTGTAAACTATAGATTAGAACCCCCATCATTTTCCCCATTACAAGGGTTTGATAATAATGCTGGGGAGGAGTGAAGAGGTAGGGAACAGTGTTTTCATTGTCACCAGTGCTACAATTGTATGAAATTTTATTACAATTAATATATATATGTGCGTGTGTGTGTGTGTGTTTTCATGTGTGTTGTTTGTTTTAAGACAAAGAGTGTAAAGGGGGGAGAGGGGCAGAGGGAGAGAGAGAGAATCTTAAGCATGCTCGATGCTGTGTGGAGCCCAACATTTGGTTCTATCCCATGACGCTGGGGTCATGACCTCAGCCAAAATTAAGAGTTGGAGGCTCAACTGACTGAGCCACCCAGGTGCTGCTTGACTAATATATTTTAGTTCAATTATCTACTAAAGTTAATTTCCTTAAAAGTTAAACAAATAAAGGCAATACTGAAGATGTTAAAAACATTTAACATACAGAACAGAATGTAAATGTATATGGCATCTTTTATATGGAGGCATGATGAAATAATACTAGCATATTAAAAATATTAACACATCCTGGAGATTTAGACCCTGTTTTATACAGTGATAAGACCTGATCAAACCTTAAAACCTCACATCTGACATTGTTTCTTTCCCTTGTACAAAACTGTTTTCATTCCCCTTGTTATATTATGAGTTGAGAATGATGCTTGCTTCAGTTCCAGAGTGGATGGCTGTTGTTAGATTCTATCATAACATTAAAATTATTTAACTATGAAATTCTTTTTACAGTGACTTCTCTATAACATTACATACAAAGACATATCTATAGTTTTCTTGACAGAGCCTTTTAGAGATAAATGGTTGCTCAAAATGCTTAAACTGTAAAAAGAAATTTATGCAAAAGAGCCATTCAAGGACTGGGAAGTTGGTGAATTACAGTAACACAACCTATAGAATCATGATAATGATGGATCGGCTTCACAATCTTCAAGTAACACACAGATCTTGCTTAGAATAGTGAACTTGCTATATTATAATTGGTAGTATGAACGTACACTCATCATGTTAGCTTCCATAAAGTTCCATAAAGAAATGTATACGCATTTTTACATGAAGAAATATATAGGATATGGTATAAGATTATTATATACCACTTTAAGTAGATATTTTGAGTGAATATTATGTTGGATTATATCATACACTATGTATTCAGTTGAATCCTATTCCTATGGCTGCTACAACTTTGTTTTAGAATTTCCTTGACAAAGTATCCATTTAGCCATTAACCATTGTTTAAACATTGCTGTCTCCATCTATTTCAACAGGTTATTACTGAGGGTTATTTTCTTTATGTGGAAATGTATGTAAGACTGTTAATTTTGATGCCATGTTTACATAGCATCTCTTTATAAATTCACAATTTAGAGACAATAGGGCAGAAATGGATGGGCTAAATGTTATTTCTGACTTTTCTTTTTCAGAATTATTAAAGATACTGTATGAGCAGTAAATTTGCAACTTCTTGGAATGTCTAAGGAGAAGTACCTCTCTTGGTTAGTTTGGACAGCTATTTCTGCTTTAGTAGAAGTATATAGACTTAGAAACTGTAACTTAGGATTTTTCTTTCTACTAAGTCTGACTTCTTTACACTAGGTTGGCCCCCTACCACTATTGTTTGCTAGGAAACACATTTTGTTTATAATTATGCTACAGTTATTTTAAATTATGCACATTTCTCTCTACTGATCTTCTTCTCTGTTTAAATCTGTATGTCACTTGTATTGGTAGGTTTGCAATCATGATGGATAAAACTCCAACAATATTGTTGAAGTCCACTATATTAATATTGAATATTGGATTATTCTCTTAGAAAAATAGCATAAATTCATTTATTATTTGATTCCACTTTAAATTTAGGCATTTGGTATGTTCTTTCTTTTCTTCCCTTTCAGGCATACAGATTACCTTTGATAATTGCTACAGTAAGAAGGTCATTTGTCTCATAATTATCATGGGCCTTAGGTATCCAATAAGTCAAGAGAGTTTGAAGTCATAGGCTATAGTGTGGTTAAAATATTCTTTCCTTGAAAAAAAAATACCACAAAAACAAGATGCAGGGATAGTGCAAAATAATGAACTACTTGTTTAATCTAGCTATTTCTTCTTAGAAACAGAGTTGTATCTTTCTGAGAGAGGAAATTTTTATCCATTTCCTATTTCAGTAACATGGTTCAGATTAAGAACCAATTGACTAAAACATATTAAATTTTACCAAAAACAAGCATCTTGTCTTCTTACATCATTGTCACTCAAGACACTAATTAAGGCTATTGAGAAGATATAGGCCGCTTGCAACCTCAAGGTTTATGAAGGCAATCGATGACGGCATATAGACCTATTCCAATGAATGAAGGATTTGGATCTAAACACAACTATCTTACTCTTCAGCTTCTGTGAACCTATATTCGCAGTTTTCCACATAATCCTATTCATAACATAGGATCACAGAAACATAGAATCTTAGAATTGGAAAGGAAGTTAAGGATTAAACATTCCATCTTTGAAATAATTTCACATATATAAAGATGGACATCCGAATGCAGTTTGAATGATTTGAACAATAGTGGTTTCACTATCTCAGAAGTGGTCTTCTGAAAGGAAACCACAGAGGGACAGTATATCTATATACTTATTCCTAGGCATTTCTGGGGTGTTCCCTGAGGACTGGTAGGTGATTTAGATATTTGTGGAGGTTTGAGGAGGTAGATAGACAGATATAGGCAATGAGATATCAGGCTTGTCGATGTGATTTGATTCTTACTCATGGGCTACTAAAGACTGAACACATTCAGGTCACCACAGACAGCCATCTGGTGTTGGACCTGCTGTTTTGCAGCACTCCATGCCAACTGTCTCTGTACTCCCCATACCAGTGTGCCCCAACTGTACACACAAACCCATTGCTTATCAGAGTAAAGCATATCTAAGATATGACTACAATGTTTAATTACAATATTATATTGGGTATTTTAATCAATTGATACTACAAAGCATTAAAAAAAATTAAGTAGCCAATAGACACATACCCTAAAACTTGATACAAATATTTCTGAGAAAAAAAGCCATTGTCCTCCACAAATAAGTGACATATGCTTCAGCAGTTGCAAGTTGTCTAAGCCAAATGCATACTTTCCTTCTCTTTCTCTCTCTCATTATCTGAGTAAACACCATAAAGTGTTAATATGTTTAACAAAAGTATCTTCCATACCTTGTCCTATCTTCTCCACCTCAATAGTATTATTTGTGTTGAAAAATTCATTTACTAACTTAAGCTTCTTCCCAATTTTTTTTCTATCATAAAGATAGTTGAGAATAGCTGTTAAATATACAGGTTCTGGGGGGGAGCCAAGATGGCGGAACAGCATGGAATTTTTTGTGTCTCACGTCCATGAAATACAGCCAGACCAACACTCAACCATCCTGCATACCTAGGAAACTGACTTGAGGATTAACACAACAATATGCACAACCTGAACCACAGAATTCATCAGGTATGTGGTACAGAGAGGTGAATTTGGGGAGAAGCCGCTGAGGGTAGGGAACCGCTTTTGCGGTGGAGAGAGGACAGAGACTGGGTGGGGGGGGGAAGAATACGGGAAAAGCACCCCTCCCCAAAAGTAGCTGAAGATAAAGTAGAAACAGCTGCACGGACTACACTAAAAAGGAAGAAAAGAGAAAGGAGAAAAGAGAGGGTTTAAATTACATTAAGACTGTAAAAAAGGGGAGTGCAAAGGTTGTACAACCTGAACCAGAGAACTCAACAGGTACATGGTGCGGAGAGGTGAACTGGGGTAGAGAGAAGACACTGTGGGCAAGAGGCCAATTTTGGGTGCAGAGAGAAGACAGAGACGGGGGGAGGGGTGCTTTCCCATGTTTTCCCAGGAAAAGCACCCCTCCCCCAAAACAGCTGTAGAGGAAGTGGAAAATTAGAAACAGCCACAAGGACTAAACTAAAAAGGGAGAAAGGAGAAAGCAGAAAGGAGAGGGTTTAAATTCCATTATGACTGTAAACAAGGGGGAGGGCAGAATCTGCAACTCTACAGCTCAATACCTGGTGGTGCTCTGGTGGGAAGGGCAACTCCCCAGGAACAGAGTGGGTTCCAGGAGGTTCTTGGGCCACACAGGGAAAAGTGTTTCCACTGCTGGAAGGACATTTGGTACAGACTGTTGAGGCCACCTGGTCCCAGCAGACCCCAGAGAATGCCCATATTCGCTAATTCTGGAACAAGGTCCTTAAGGGTGAAGCCTGGTGCCAGGTGTGTATAGTGATTTTCCACAATCCCTGAAAAGCTGTTGCTATACTATCTCGTGAACTTTTTCTGGGGCTGGCTGGCACCTGGCCACAGTCTTGGAGCACCGGCAGCAGCAGCGTCCTGCAAGCTTTCCTGGGTGCAGCTGACATTCGGCCATTGCTCATTTGGCCATTGCTCAGTGAGACCCTCCCGCAAAGAGGCAGAGTGGGTCAAAGCCACAGTCCTTCAGAAGCAAGGGGACAAAGAAAACAGCTCATCTGAGACAAAACTTGTTTACTGCCTGGGGCTTGGTCACAGAGAGTGAAAAAGCAGGGAGTGGACAAAAGCTGAAGGCAGAGGGCAGATGCATGATTGCTGATCAGGGAGAACAGAGTTCTGATACTAGAGACCGGGTACCTGGGTGACGCCATTTTCACTGCTCTTGCACATGGGCATACACACCTATGAGCGCCACAACAATCCACCCAAGTAGGCTAGCAGCACCATCTGGTGGAGAACGGAGTCATTACACTAAGCCCTGCCCAACTGGGCCAACCTCACTCTTCAAGAGCACAAGTCTCACCACCTGCTTAGTTTATGAACTATAAAGAGCTTCATAATCTGACTTCTAGGGAAAAACGAAGTAATTTCAGTCCTATTTCAATCTGTTAGCAGGTCCATCTATTCAATTTTCTTTTTTTTCTTGTTTTTTCTCTTTTTCACTTTTCTTTTTATTAAAGAGAGAAAAAATTCAGTTTTATTTTCAATTTTTATTAAAATATTTTCCTTAATTTTTTTCACTATATTTTTTACTTTTGTGTAATTTTTTTCAAATTCTATTTTACTTCCATCATTTTATTTTAGTCTACTTCAGTGTATCACCTTTTCAAATTTCAAATGATTTCTTTTTTCTTTTTCTTTTTTCTTTTTTCACTTCTTTTCTTTTTCTTAAATGCAGAAAGAGAAAAACTTCATTTTTAATTTCAATTTCTATTAAGTATTTTCTTTATTTTTTACTATATTTTTTGCTTTTATGTAATTTTTTTCAAATTCGAATTTACCTCCATCATTTTATTTTAGTCTACTACAGTGTATTCACTTTTTCAAATTTTCAAACAATTTCCTTTTTTCTTTTTCTTTTTTTTAATTGCCTTTACATGAATACAAACAAAAAATTCATTTTTATTTTCAATTCTTATTAAAAATATTTTCCTTTAATTATTTTCTACTATATTCTTTACTTTTGTGTAAATTTTTTTTCAAATTCGATTTTACTTCCATCATTTCATTTTAGTCTACTTCAGTGTTTGATTTTTTTCAAATTCTCAAATGATTTCCCTTTTTTTCCCCTCCTTTTTTCTCTAATCTATCAAACCACTTTCAACACCCAGACCAAAACACATCTAGGATCTAGCATCATTTATTCAATTTTATTTGTGTGTGTGTTTTTAATATTTTAATTTTAATTTTTTTAATTTCAATTTTTTTTATTTTAATTCTTCTAACTCATTAATTCCTTTTCTCCATTCGAAATGATGAAACGAAGGAATTCACCCCAAAAGAAAGAGCAGGAAAAAATGACAGCCAGGGATTTAACCAACACAGATACAAGCAAGATGTCTGAACCAGAATTTAGAATCACAATAATTAGAATACTAGCTGGAGTTGAAAATAGACTAGAATGCCTTTCTGCAGAGATAAAAGAAGTAAAAACTAGTCAGGATGAAATAAAAAAATGCTAGAACTGAGCTGCAATCACAGATGTATACAGTGGCAGGAAGGATGGATGAAGCAGAAGAGAGAATCAGTGACATAGAGGAAAAGCTTATAGATAATAATAGAGCAGAAAAAAAAGAGGGAGATTAAGGCAAAATAACACGACTTAAGAACTAGAGATATCAGTGACTCATTAAAAAAGAACAACATCAGAATCATAGGGGTCCCAGAAGAGGAAGAGAGAAATAGGGGTAGAAGGGTTATGTGAGCAAATCATAGCAGAAAACTTTCCTAACCTGGGGGAAGACACAGACATAAAAATCCAGGAAGCACAAAGGACCCCCATTAGATTCCACAAAAACTGACCATGAACAAGGCATATCATAGTCAAATTCACAAAATACTCAGGCAAGGAGAGAATCATGAAAGCATCAAAGGGAAAAAAAGGTCCCTAACCTACAAGGGAAAACAGATCAGTTTTGCAGCAGACCTATCCACAGAAACTTGGCAGCCCAGAAAGGAGTGACAGTATATATTCGATGTGTGAATCAGAAAAATATGCAGCCAAGAATTCTTTATGCAGCAAGGCTGTCATTCAAAATAGAAGGAGAGATAAAAAGTTTCCCAAACAAAAATTAAAGAAGTTTGTGACCACTAAACCAGCCCCGCAAGAAATTTTAAGGGGGACTCTCTGAGGGAGAAAAGAGGTAAATGAATAAAAACATAATTACATAAATAAATAAATAAATACCAAAAGCAACAAAGATTAGAAAGGACCAGAGAACATCACCAGAAACTCTAACTCTACAAGCATCATAATGGCAATAAATTCATCTTTCAGTACTCCCCTAAACGTCAATGGACTCAATAGTCCAATTAAAATACATAGAGTAACAGAATGGATAAGAAAACAAGATCCATCTATATGCTGTTTATAAGAAACCCACTTTAGACCTAAAGACACCTTCAAATTGAAGGTAAACTGATGGAGAACCATCTATCATGCTAATGGTCACCAAAAGAAAGCCGGAGTAGCAATACTTATATCACACAATATGGACTTTATTTAAAATAAAGACTATAACAAGAGATGCAGAAGGGCATTATGTCATAATCAAGGGGTCTATCCACCAAGAAGACCTAACAATTGTAAATATTTATGTGCCAAATGTGGGAGGACCCAAATATATAAACCGATTAATCACAAACATAAAGAAACTTATCGAGAGTAATACCATAATAGTAGGAGACTTCAACACCCCACTCACAGCAATGGACAGATATCTAATCAAAAAATCAACAAGGAAACAATGGCTTTGAATGACACACTGGACCAGATGGACTTAAAAGATATATTCAGAACATTTCATCCTAAAGCAGCAGAATGTACATTCTTCTCCAGTGCACATGGAACCTTCTCCAGAATAGACCATATGCTGGAACACAAATCAGCCCTAAGTAAATACAAAAGACTGAGATTATACTGTGCATATTTTCAGACCACAACACTATGAAACTTGAAATCAACCACAAGAAAAAAATTTGGAAAGATAACAAATACTTGGAGACTGAAGAACATTCTACTAAAGAATGAATGGGCTAACCAAGCAGTTAAAGAGGAAATTAAAAAGTATATGGAAGCCAAGGAAAAATGATAACACCACAACCCAAAACCTCTGGGACACAGCAAAGGCGGTCATAAGAGCAAAGTATATAGCAATCCAGACCTTCCTAAAGAAGGAAGAAAGATCTCAGATACACAACCTAACCTTATGCCTTAAAGAGCTAGAAAAAGAATAGCAAATAAAAGCAAATACCAGCAGAAGATAGGAAATAATAAATATTAGAGCAGAAATTAATGCTATTGAAACCAAAAGAACAGTAGACAGATCAATGAAACCAGAAGCTGGTTCTTTGAAAGAATTAACAACATGGATAAACCACTAGCCAGTTTGATCAAAAAGAAATAGGAAAGGACCTAAGTAAATAAAATCAAGAATGAAAGAGGAGAGAACACAACCAACATAGCAGAAATAAAAACAATAATAAGAGAATATTATGAGCAATTATATGCCAATAAATGGGTAATCTGGAAGAAATGGAAAAATTCCTAGAAACATATATACTACCAAAACTGAAACAGGAAGAAATAGGAAATTTTAACAGACCCATAACCAGTAAGGAAATCAAATTAGTAATCAAAAATCTGCTAAAGAACAAGAGTCCAGGGGCAGATGGCTTTCCAGGGGAATTCTACCATATATTTAAGGAAGAGTTAACACTTCTCTTGAAACTGTTCCAAAAAATAGAAATGGAAGGAAAACTTCCAAACTCTTTCTATGAAGCCAACATTACCTTGATTCCAAAACCAGACAGAGCCCCTAATAAAAAGGAGGACTATAGGCCATTTTCCATGATGAATATGGATGCAAAAATCCTCAACAAGATATTAGCCAACTGGATCCAACAAAACATTAAAAAAATTATTCACCACGCCCAAGTGGGATTAATACCTGGGATGGAAGGCTGGTTCAATATCCGCAAAACAATTAATGTGCTTCATCACATCAATAAAAGAAAGGACAAGAATCACAATATCCTCTCAATACATGCAGAGAAAGCTTTGATAAAATACAACATCCTTTCTTGATAAAGACCCTCAAGAAAGTAGGGATGGAAGGAGCATACCTTAAGATCATAAAAGCCATATATGAATGACCCAATGCTAATGTCATCTTCAATGGGGAAAAACTGACAGCTTTCCCCCGAAGGTCAGGAACAAGACAGGAATGTCTACTCTCACCACTTTTATGCAACATAGTATTGGAAGTCTTAGCCTCAGTAATCAGACAACACAAAGAAATAAAAGGCATCCAAATCAGCCTGAAGGAGGTCAAACTTTCACTCTTCACAGATGACAGGATACTCCATATGGAAAACCCAAAAGATTCCACCAAAAACTGCTAGAACTGATCCATGAATTCAGCAAAGTTGCAGTATATAAAATCAATGCACAGAAATCGGTTGCATTCCTATACACCAAGAATGAAGCAACAGAAAGAGAAATCATGGAATCAATCCCATTTAGAATTGCACCAGAAACCATAAAATACCTAGGAATAAATCTAAACAAAGAGGTGAAAAATGTATACAATGAAAACTATAGAAAGCTTAGGAAAGAAATTGAAGAAGAAACAAAAAAAATGGAATAAGATTCCATGCTCCTGGGTAGGAATAACAAATATTGTTAAAATGTCAATACTATCCAAAGCAATCTACGTATGTACTGCAATCCCTATCAAAATAACACCAGCATTCTTCACAGAGCTTGAATAAACAATCCTAAAATTCTTATGGAACCACAAAAGACCCCGGAGAGACTGAGCAATCTTGAAAAAGAAAACCAAGTCAGGAGCCATCACAATCCCAGACATCAAGCTATACTACAAAGATGTAATCATCAAGACAATATGGTACTGGCACAAAAATAGACACTCAGATCAATGGAACAGAATAGAGAACCCAGAAATGGCCCCACAAACATATGGCCAACTAATCTTTGACAAAGCAGGAAAGAATATCCAATGGAATAAACACAGTCTTTTCAGCAAGTGGTGCTGGGAAAACTGGACAGCAACATGCAGAAGACTGAACCCGGACCACTTTCTTATACCATACACAAAAATCAACTCAAAATGGATGAAAGACCTAAATGTAACACAGGAATCCACCAAAATCCTCAAGGAGAAAGCAGGCAAATACCTCTTTGACCTGAGCCGCAGCAACTTCTTACTCAACACGTCTCCAGAAGCAAGGGAAACAAAGGCAAAATGAACTACTTGTACCTCATCAAAATAAAAAGCTTCTGCACAGTGAAGGAAACAATCAACAAAACTAAAAGGCAACTGAGAGAATGGGAGAAAATATTTTCAAATGACATATCAGATAAAGGGTTAGTGTCCAAAATCTATACAGAACTTATCCAAGTCAACACCCAAAAAACAAATAATCCAGTGAAGAAATGGGCAAACGACATGAATAGACACTTGTCCAAGGAAGACATCCATATGGCCAACCGACACATGAAAAAATGCTCCACTTCAATCAAAACCACCATGAGATATGACCTTACACCTGTCAGAATCTCAGGCAACAACACATGTTGGCGAGGATGTGGAGAAAGAGGATCTCTTTTGCACTGTTGGTGGGAATGCAAGCTGGTGCAACCACTTTGGAAAACAGTATGGAGGTTCCTCAAAAAACTAAAAATAGAACTACCCTAAGACCCAGCAATTGCACTACTATGTATTTATCCAGGGGATACAGGTGTGCTGTTTTGAAGGGACACATGAACCCCAATGTTTATAGCAAAATTATCAACAATACCCCAGTATGTAAAGAGCCCAAATGTCCATCGATGGATGAATGGATAAAGAAGATGTGGTATATATACACAGTGGAGTATTACTCGGCAATCAAAAAGAATGAAATATTACCATTTGCAACTACGTGGATGGAACTGGAGGGTATCATGCCAAATGAAATTAGTCAGAGAAAGACAAATATCATATGACTTCACTCATATGAAGACTTTAAGAGACAAAACAGATGAATATAAGGAAAGGGAAACAAAAATAATATAAAAACAGGAAAGGGGACAAAACAGAAGAGACTCATAAATACGGAGAAGAAACTGAGGGTTACTGGAGGGGTTGTGGGAGGGGGGATGGGCTAAATGGGTAAGGGGTACTAAGGAATCCACTCCTGAAATCACTATTGCACTATATGCTAACTAATTTGGATGTAAATTATAAAAAAAATTAAAATAAAAGAAAAAAATATATAGGTTCTGAACATAGACTGTGCTAGGTTCAAATTCACATTGACTTGTTAGGTAATCTTTGTCAAGTTATTTAATTTCTCTAAGACTTCTCTACTCATGAAAACAAGTGTAATAACTCTAATGTGTACTATGATGTTTGTATTAAGATAAATTATATCAATATATGTATATATATATATATATATATATATATATATTTTAAACTGACACAAGCATTAAATAAGTTAGCTATTATTATTGTTGCTGTTATAATTATTTTTTCTCAATATTAATCTCAAATATCTCTTATCCCTTTAAGAGTTCAATTATCTCTGGGAAAAAAATCTTCACCTCTATTTTTGTCTTGTGATGTGATCTTACAATCAAAAGCTCTAGTAGTTACCATATTGCATCATCATTATTTATTTCTGTGACTATCTCCCTGAAGAGGGAGAAGTCTATAATATTAATCATTTACCCTCAGCAACCAGCATCAAGCCTCATGCACAAAACACACTTGGTGTTAATGGCCACAAACCGTGGCTACCAAAATACTGCTGTCATCTTCTATGACAATTAATTCATCTATGGAACCAAACTTATTCAATAAGCACATACTTAGTTTCAGGTTAAACAGTAAAGAGCAAAAACTTCATGATTCTTTATGATACACAATTCCATGTGTTTTCTTTTATATTCACATTTGGTACTTTAAAGCAAAACTTAGGGCGCCTGGGTGGCTCAGTCGGTTAGGCGTCCGACGTCGGCTCAGGTCATGATCTCGTGGTCCGTGAGTTCGAGCCCCGCATCGGGCTCTGTGCTGACAGCTCAGAGCCTGGAGCCTGTTTCAGATTCTGTGTCTCCCTCTCTCTCTGACCCTCCCCCATTCATGGTCTGTATCAAAAATAAATAAACGTTAAAAAAACTAAAAAATAATAAAGGAAAACTTAGTCAATAAAAAGAAAATCACCAACTCCCCTACAGAGAGGGAGGGAGGCAAATGATAAGAGACTCTTAAGGACTGAGAACAAACTAAGGGTAGATGGGGGGTGAGGGGGATGGGAAAGTGGGTGATGGGTAGGGAGAAGGGCACTTGTTGGGATGAGCACTGGGTGTTGTATGGAAACCAATTTAATAATATAATAAATTATATCAAAAAAGAACCAATTTAATAATATAATAAATTATACTAAAAAAAGAAAATCTTATTAGATACACAGAGATCTTTTGCTTAATAAAAGAAGCAAATACAGAAATTTTTTTCTAACATACAAGCTATGCCATATTTATTTTAAGGTATAGTTAACTTTAAAAATCTGATAATAAATTCTTAAGTGATCCTCAAGGCTTAAGGCAATATAACAACTATCAACATATGCTATTGGTGTTGACAACATTAAAATGATAAAATTGTAAGTAACAGTCTGTCTAAAGATCAATTTATACAACTTGGAGATTGTCCAAACAATCACCATACATGATAGTTAACCCATGATATTGACATCTTCTTGCCCTAAAGATTCATAAATTGATAAAGGTTATTAAGGTAATTGGATGAGCAACTACTGTAAATACATCTTTAAATGATAGAAAATGGAATTTAAACTTCTCTGGGAAATAGATTTCTGAAATAGATGACATTCAAAAGATGAAAAACTTCTAAGCCTATCTAGATTTTAAAGTGATTTCATAGTCAAATTAGTAATAAGGCTGAACTTTAGGAGGAAAACCAAGAAAAGTATACAGAAAATCTCCACAACATGTTATGAAAAATGACAGTTACTGTCTATCAGTTACAACTAAACTGAACTGAAATAGTAAGAATATATATAAATAAAATATCTAAATCTAGTCTACTCAAAACATCTTAAGGAATTTTACTAATCATTACTTCATATCTCCTCTTCTGTAATAAACTATACTTTTTTTTTTTAATTTTTTTTTAATTTTTTTTTCAACGTTTATTTATTTGTGGGACAGAGAGAGACAGAGCATGAACGGGGGAGGGGCAGACAGAGAGGGAGACACAGAATCGGAAACAGGCTCCAGGCTCTGAGCCATCAGCCCAGAGCCCGACGCGGGGCTCGAACCCACGGACCGCGAGATCGTGACCTGGCTGAAGTCGGACGTTTAACCGACTGCGCCACCCAGGCGCCCCTTTTTTTTTTTTTTTTTAATTTACCACCTGGAGGAGACTTACCATTAAAAGGGTTTGGTAATGGAATTACAAATAAATTTGAAACATCAGTCATAACTGACATGAACATTTGAAAAAAAGAATGCATTAAATCACTAATTTAGTTGATGATCAAGACATAGAGGCAGGAAAATACTGACAATCTGTACATATTTAGAGTGACAGACGTGTCATGTTGAACATCTATACAGTGGAATAAAATTAAAATGGTGTCATTAATAAAGCACCCATAGGTTAATAAGTCTGAACTTCAGACTAGCTGGTGCCTCAAAGATTTTCAAAATGTTAAGATCATTTGGAAACTATGTTATTTCTTTTTATATAAATACTTTCATTTCTAATTAAACATCAATTATGATTTGGGTAATTGCAGATTAGATAATTCAACTAATCTTTCTTCTGAAGAAAACTGGATGGAAACATTCTGCTTGGAGGTATAAGAGAGCTAAGAAATAAATAATTACCAGCCCAAGATCCAGGAGCAGACACAAATCCAGACAAAAGAACTCGATATTAGAAATTTTTCAACTTTTGGGTGTTTGCTAATTCCAAGAGATTCTGAGTACATCAGTTGGCAGCTTCCTTCCGCTAAAAGGGCAAAGGTGGGAGAACATAGCCATCTAAGCATGGGAAAGTCTGGTAAATTCTTTGAATAGCTCAAAACCTAATGGGCTATACCCTTGAGAAAAAGGCTAAGCTAGAAGTAATATGGCTCTCCCAAGGACTATGGCCCAACTCCAAATTATCTTAATGCCTGAAATTGGATTAAGATGTTCTCAGACTGTCAGCACTCTAGGCACATGAGAAGTAAATGAAAAACCTTTGAATATGAAGATGACATCCTAAGCTACAAATCAATTCAAAGTTTAACAATACAATGTATATCACGAAATTATAAATAAGCAGTGACACAGAGAGAAAGTTACATGAGAATAACAACAACAACAAAAAAGAAAAAGATCCACAGTTTCTCCATATATTAGAGTCATTAGATCCAGGTTAACAAAACATATGATAGCTAAATTAAAATTTTCATGATTTAAAAAACTCTTCGGAAATTTGTGCAGAAATATAGTGTATTTAGAAAAGAAATAAGAAATATAGAGTTATGAATAAAAATAACTAAAATATGTGGGGGCGCCTGGATGGCTCAGTCCATTAAGTCTCCGACTTTGGGTCAGGTCATGATCTCATGATCCAGGAGTTGGAGTCCTGAATCTGGCTCTGTACTGACAGCTTGGAGCCTGGAGCCTGCTTCAGATTCTGTGTCTCCCTTTCTCTCTGCCCCTCCCCAAACTGTACTCTGTCTCTCTCTCAAAAATAAATAAAACATTAAAAAAAATTTTTTAAAGAGAACTTAGAGAATAGTCTGACACACAAGTCGAGAGAAGAAAATATTCAGACTGAAATATGAAGAGGAAAAGAACAGGGAAAATTTTAAAAAGTAAATTACATAAAGCATAAGGTGAGAATATAAAATGCACATTTTAGATTCCTCAAAGACAAGGAGAGATAGTATGGGTGACTGAAGAGATGGTGACTGAGAACTTTCCAAAAGCGGTGACTGACATCTGCCACAAATTCAGTAAGTTCTGAAAACACCAAGTTTTAAAAAGAAAAGTAAAAGGCATTTCAAATTACATTACAGTAATACCTTTGACCAAAGAACTAAGGCTGACTATCTTACAGGCAGCCACAGAATCAAAGATTGATTGCCTTCAAAGGGAAAACAATAACACTGAGAACTGATCGATCAACTCAGTAAAAACTAGAAGATAACAAAATGATACCTTCAAATGCTGAAGGAAAATAACTGCTAAATTAGAATTCTATGTCCAGTACAAATATTTATTAAGGATAAAGGTGAAATTCATTTTCAGACAAGCAAAACTGAAAAAATACTTCTTCAGAAAATCTGCAGTAAAGGAAAATCTAAAAGTAATTCTCCAAGAAGGAAACAATATACACAAATAGCATCTTGCAAAAAGAGATAAAGAACGAGGAAAGGAAAAATATACTTGTATTGGTATTTACATATATTAACAAACCTCCTTATAGCATATAACCAAGAAGGCAACAAATAGGAATCAAAGGTCCTTGAGAAAAAAGGGTCCAATTAGCATTAGACTTTGATAAGTCAAGATTCATGTGATAAGTTCTAGCTTAAACACAAAAAGATTTTTTTTAAGTAAAGAATGAGTGAATAAAGGAACCTACAACAAGGGTGAAAATAGAAAGACTTCAGTAAAATAAATTTACATTCAATTATATTTGTTGTAGAGAGAGAAAGACAGAGACAGAGAGAGGCAGAGAGTCCCAAGCAGGCTCCAGGGCATCAGCGCAGAGTCTGAAGTGGGGCTCGAATTCACAGACTGTGAAATCATGACCTGAGCTGAAATCAAGAGGTGGATGTCCAACTGACTGAGCCACCCAGGTATCCCTAAAACTCTAATTAAAAGCAAAGTGTGCCACACTTGGTTTAAAAGATCATATTCTGGTTATCATTTACAAAACATTAAGATACAGAAATAATAAAAGAATGCAAAAAGTGATGCCATGTAAAGGTAAATTAAAATAAATTGATAAAACAATTATTAATATCAGACATTAGGGCCAAAAGCATTCCTTGGAGGAGGGGGGGCATTTCACAGTGGTAAAAGATTTAATTAACAGAAATTCATAACAATTCTAATTTTTTGTAACATGAAAATATAGGTTTACAATATATGAAGCAAAAGATTATAGAGCAAAAATAGAAATAAACATATCTACAACTCTATTAAAAAGTCTTAATAGGGGTAGCTGGGTGGCTCAGTTGGTTAAGCATCTGACTTTGGCTCAGGTCATGATCTCATGGTTCATGTGTGGGTTCTAATCCTGCATCAAGCTCTGAGATAACAGTGCAGAGCCTCCTTGAAATTCTCCTCTCTCTCAAAATAAGTAAATAAGCTTTAAAAGAAAGTATTAATAAAATTCTCTTTAACTCTTTAACATAAAGCAAGAAACCACAAAATCATAATAACTGATCAAAAGACTTAAAAAGCATGTTGAGGAAACTTCATTTAATTTTGATTTTATAGTGTGCATGTATATAAATGTGTATGTATGTATTTCACTGTTATTGCAAACAAAAACTACAAAATATATTTTTTTTATTTGCAACCACACATAAGGAATTTCAAAATTGAATCAATAGTTCTCTGACTACAATGCAATTGAACTAAAACAAATACTAAAATGTTAACTGGGAAAAAATAAAATATTGGAACATAAGGACATAGTGACTCTCATTAAAAAGACAAGAGGCATAAAAGCCACAAAGAAAAATACAGATATTACCGACAACAGCAAATTTTAAAAATTTTACTTGGAAAAAATATGTAAACAAATTTAAAATATTTATTCTAGACACTAAATATGTGTATTATCTGCATATTGATAAAAAAACATACAGAATCCAACAGAAAACAGTTGAAAGCATAAACAAGCATTTATGATCAAGAAATTCTAACAGGCAATGAAATGTTTGAATGTTTTTTAAACTTTTTTTTTTAATTATTTTTTTATTTTGAGAGAGACAGAGGGAACATGAATGGGGGGGGCAGAGAGAGAGGGAGAGAGAGGGAGAAACCCAAGAGCCCAAAGTGGGCCCAACACAGGGCTTGAACTCATGGCCCAATGCAGGACCTGAACTCAGGAAACCATGAGATCATGACCTGAGCTGAAACCAAGGGATGGAAGCCTAACCAACTAAACCACTCAGGCACCCCTGTTTTTTCAACTTTAAATTAAAGCAATAATGAGACACAATTTCTCCTAAGACATTGACAAAATATTAAACAATGGCTGCTTCTAATAATAGTAAGAATGCAGAGCCAGAACATATTTAGTGGGGATATGATAAACTTAGGCAATCTGGAAAGTAATTGAAAATACCTACCAAAAATTAAAACACAAATATCAATTGATAAACTAAGTCCACTTTTGGAAATCTATTATCTAGAAATAAATATATGAGTACATAAAGATACAAATAGAAATGTATGTCTCTATCTATTGAAACATTGCTTAAAGTTAAAACAAAAATAAAAATAACATAAATACCCATACGGAAAGGAATGGACTAAAAATTTGTGATACACATTGTTACAAAGGAAAATTGTACAGCTGTTAAAGATGAAATGGTATACCAAAGATGGATTGGTCTGTGTCTATTGTGCTAAAGGGAGGTTTGCAATGTGCTTTGTTGTAAGATGAAGAAAGTAAGTTCCAGAGTAATGTGTGTGCATGTGTATAAGTCATGCCATATATATATACATACATATATATATATGTATATATATATGTATGTGTGTATATATATATATATATATGAAATTTTTAAAAAGAACAATGTGAAATATATTGATATGGTTAACATAAGCATAGAAAGAGGGAAAAAGGATAACCATTTTTTTATCTATCTAAATTTTTTTCCACCTTCTACATTAAGTATGTACAAAATGTGCTATTTAAAATTGAAAGTAAACGTAATACAATAGAATAGTGCACATTTTGATATAACACAAAACTAGATTCAATTTAAGCTCCATTGCTAAACACCTATGTGATCCTGACTAAGGCATTTAACCATTCACCAACCTCAACAGCAAATAGGCATTAATTCCAAGAGATTATACACATGACTTATCAGATACATAAGGGCACACAACAGGCACATGAAAAGATGCTCAACGTTGCTCCTCATCAGGGAAATACAAATTAAAACCACACTCAGATATCACCTCACGCCAGCCAGAGTGGCTAAAATGAACAAATCAGCAGACTATAGATGCTGGCAAGGATGTGGAGAAATGGGAACCCTCTTGCACTGTTGGTGGGAATGCAAACTGGTGCAGCCACTCTGGAAAACAGTGTGGAGGTTCCTCAAAAAATTAAAAATAGACCTGCCCTATGACCCAGCAGTAGCACTGCTAGGAATTTACCCAAGGGATATAGGAGTACTGATGCATAGGGGCACTTGTACCCCAATGTTTATAGCAGCACTCTCAACAATAGCCAAATTATGGCAAGAGCCTAAATTGCCATCAACTGATGAATGGATAAAGAAATTGTGGTTTATATACACAATGGAGTACTACGTGGCAATGAGAAAGAATGAAATATAGCCCTTTGTAGCAACGTGGATGGAACTGGAGAGTGTTATGCTAAGTGAAATAAGCCATACAGAGAAAGACAGATACCATATGTTTTCATTCTTATGAGGATCCTGAGAAACTTAACAGAAACCCATGGGAGAGGGGAAGGAAAAAAAAAAAGAGAGAGAGAGGTTAGAGTGGGAGAGAGCCAAAGCATAAGAGACTCTTAAAAACTGAGACAAAACTGAGGGTTGATGGGGCGTGGGAGGGAGGGGAGGGTGGGTGATGGGTATTGAAGAGGGCATCTTTTGGGATGAGCACTGGGTGTTGTATGGAAACCAATTTGACAATAAATTTCAAATATTAAAAAAAAAGATACATACGGGCACAATATCATTTGATGAATGATGAGTGTCAGTCTTATTACATTGATTCTTAGATTACATACATAATACAGTGAAAGTAGTGTAACTGAGTCATGAGATAATAAAGCAGAGTGAGGAGAAGAAAGAGGCAGAGAAGGAGAGTAGATAAAAGAAGGAAGAGGAAGAGCTAACGGTTACTATGAACTTGCTATAAGTAAGGCAACAGTGCACAAATTTGCAGGCTCTACATCTTTACAATATGTGACTGCAACATATGAAGTTTTGATAACTAATAATGACTACAAGTTGTAATTTGTCTTGCTATATAATAAGAAGCAAAATAAGAATTATCCTAAATGTTAGTGGCCATTGTATTTCAAAGATCATGCATCATCCAAAAGCTAAAATATAACCAATAATCTTAATCCTTTGAGTCCTTTGAAGAAACAGTTATTCCCAAGAGATAGCACATTACTTATTAAATACTTTTATACTGATTCTAAAGGACGCTAATTGCTAATGTGGCAAAAATTACCATTACCAAATTAAATTAATAAAGATTTTAACAAATACAAGTTTTTTTAAGTAAATGAACAAATATGTGAAATAGCAAAATAAAATATTTCAATCTAATCATTTTTAAAGGAAATTACTTAGGATTAAAAGGGAAAGAACTGGTAGGAGGACGCTGGCCTCACCGCGCGACCTGCTGATCACTTAGATTCCACCTACACCTGCCTAAATAACCCAGAAAACCGCCAGAAGACTAGCAGAACACCAAGCGCAGACGAGAGGCCCATGGAAGAGGGTAGGAAGGGCAGGGAGACGATGCACCCTCCACGGACTGGCGGGAGGGAGCCGCGGCAGAGGGGCGGCCAGCCGGCAGCCAAGCAGAGCCCCCGAGTCTGGCTTGCAAAAGTGGAGGGGCTGGACTAAGTGTGTTCCCACAGCAAGAAGGAGTTGACATCTGGAAGGTTACAAGCTAACAGCTCTGCTCGGAGAGCTGGAGGGCTGGAGGACAACGGGAGGGAGAGTTGTTGAGCCCCAGACTAAAGAGCTCAGCTTGGCGGGGAACAAAGGTGCTCTCCAGCGCCATCTCCCTTGCCCATCCCCCAGCCAAAATCCCAAAGGGAACCTGTTCCTGTCAGGGAACTTGCTTGCACCACGCAAACACCCAATGCTGTGCTTCTGCGGATCCATCCCTCCAGCGGGTCTGACTCCCTCCCGGTGCCGCAGGGCCCCTCCCGAAGCAGATCTCTGAAGGAAAAGTGAGCTGAGCCTGCCCCTCCCGCTCCCGTGCACCTTGCCAAACCACCCCAGCTAATACACCAGACCCCCAGCACCACAAGCCTGGCAGTGTGCAAGTAACCCAGATGGGCCACGCCACGCCACAGTGAATCCTGCCCCTAGGAGAGGGGAAGAGAAGCCACACACCAATCTGACTGTGGCCCCAGCTGTGGGCTGGGAGCAGACATCAGGTCCGACTACGGCCCTGCCCACCAACGCAAGTTATTCAAGACAGCACAGGGGAAGTGCCCCGCAGTTCTGCACCACTCCAGGGACTATCCAAAATGATGAAACAGAAGAATTCCCCTCAGAAAAATGTCCAGGAAATAACAACAGCTAACGAACTGATCAAAACAATTTAAACAATGTAACAGAAAGTGAATTTAGAATAATAGTCATAAAATTAATCGCTGGGCTTGAAAACAGTATAAAGGACAGCAGAGAATCTAGTGCTACAGAGATCAAGGGACTAAGGAACAGCCAGGAGGAGCTATAAAATGCTATCAACGAGTTGCAAATAAAATGGAGACAACTACGGCTTAGATTGAAGAGGTAGAGGAGAGAATAGGTGAACTAGAAGATAAAATTATAGAAAAAGAAGAAGCTGAGAAAAAGACAGATAAAACTCCAGGAGTATGAGGGGAAAATTAGAGAACTAAGTGATGCACCAAAAAGAAATAATATACACACAATTTGTATTCCAGAGGAGGAAGAGAGAGGGAAAGGTGCTGAAGGTGTATTTCAAGAAATCATAGCTGAGACCCTCCCTGATCTGGGGAAGGCAAAAGGCACTGAAATCCAAGAGGCACAGAGAACTCCCTTCAGACGTCACTTGAATCGATCTTCTGCATGACATATCATAGTGAAATTGGCAAAATACAAGGATAAAGAGAAAATTCTGAAAGCAGCTAGAGATAAACGTGCTCTAACATATAAAGGGAGACCTATAAGACTCGTGACCGATCTCTCTACTGAAACTTGGCAGGACAGAAAGGAATGGCAGGAGATCTTCCATGTGATGAACAGAAAAAATAGGCAGCCGAAAATCCTTTATCCAGCAAGTCTGTCATTTAGAATAGAAGGAGAGATAAAGGTCTTCCCAAACAAAAACTGAAGGAATTCATCACCACCAAACCAGCGCTACAAGAGATCCTAAGGGGAATCCTGTGAGACAAAGTACCAAAGATATCGCTACAAGCATGAAACGTATGGACATCACAATGACTCTAAATCCATATCTTTCTATAATAACACTGAATGTAAATGGACTAAATGCGCCAACCAAAAGACATAGGGTGTCAGAATGGACAAAAAAACAAGACCAATATATTTGCTGTCTACAAGAGACTCATTTTAGACCTGAGGACACCTTTAGATTGAGAGTGAGGGGATGGAGAACTATTTATCATGCTACTGGAAGTCAAAAAAAGCTGGAGTAGCCATACTTATATTCAGACAAACTAGACTTTAAATTAAAGGCTGTAACAAGAGATGAAGAAGGGCATTATGTAATAATTACAGGGTCTATAAATCAGGAAGAGCTAACAATTATGTCTATGCGCTGAATACAGGAGCCCCCAAATATATAAAACAATTACTCACAAACAGAAGCAACCTTATTGATAAGAATGTGGTAATTGCAGGGGACTTTAACACCCCACTTACAGAAATGGATAGATCATCTAGACACACAGTCAATAAAGAAACAAGGGCCCTGAATGATACATTGGATCAGATGGACTTGACAGATATATTTAGAACTCTGCATCCCACAGCAACAGAATATACTTTCTTCTCGAGTGCACATGGAACATTCTCCAAGATAGATCACATACTGGGTCACAAAACAGCCCTTCATAAGTATACAAGAATTGAAATCATACCATGCATACTTTCAGACCACAATGCTATGAAGCTTGAAATCAACCACAGGAAAAAGTCTGGAAAACTCCAAAAGCATGGAGGTTAAAGAACACCTTCCTAAAGAAGGAATGGGTCAACCAGGCAATTAGAGAAGAAATTTAAAAATATATGGAAACAAACGAAAATGAAAATACAACAATCCAAATGCTTTGGGACGCAGCGAAGGCAGTCCTGAGAGGAAAATACATTGCAATCCAGGCCTATCTCAAGAAACAAGAAAAATCCCAAATACAAAATCTAACAGCACACCTAAAGGAACTAGAAGCAGAACAGCAAAGGCAGCCTAAACCCAGCAGAAGAAGAGAAATAATAAAGATCAGAGCAGAAATAAACAATATAGAATCTAAAAAAACTGTAGAGCAGATCAACGAAACCAAGAGTTGTTTTTTTGAAAAAATAAACAAAATTGATAAACCTCTAGCCAGGCTTCTCAAAAAGAAAAGGGAGATGACCCAAATAGATAAAATCATGAATGAAAATGGAATGATTACAACCAATCCCTCAGAGATACAAGCAATTATCAGGGAATACTATGAAAAATTATATGCCAAAAAACCGGACAACCTGGAAGAAATGGACAAATTCCTAAACACCCACACGCTTCCAAAACTCAATCAGGAGGAAATAGAAAGCTTGAACAGACCCATAACCAGCGAAGAAACTGAATCAGTCATCAAAAATCTCCCAACAAATAAGAGTCCAGGACCAGATGGCTTCCCAGGGGAGTTCTACCAGACGTTTAAAGCAGAGATAATACCTATCCTTCTCAAGCTATTCCAAAAAATAGAAAGGGAAGGAAAACTTCCAGACTCATTCTATGAAGCCAGTATTACTTTGATTCCTAAAGCAGACAGAGACCCAGTAAAAAAAGAGAACTACAGGCCAATATCCCTGATGAATATGGATGCAAAAATTCTCAATAAGATACTAGCAAATCGAATTCAACGGCATATAAAAAGAATTATTCACCATGATCAAGTGGGATTCATTCCTGGGATGCAGGGCTGGTTCAACATTCGCAAATCAATCAACGTGATACATCACATTAATAAAAGAAAAGATAAGAACCATATGATCCTGTCAATCGATGCAGAAAAGGCCTTTGACAAAATTCAGCACCCTCTCTTCTTAAAAACCCTCGAGAAAGTCGGGATAGAAGGAACATACTTAAAGATCATAAAAGACATTTATGAAAAGCCCACAGCTAACATCATCCTCAACGGGGAAAAACTGAGAGCTTTTTCCCTGAGATCAGGAACACGACAGGGATGTCCACTCTCACCGCTGTTGTTTAACATAGTGTTGGAAGTTCTAGCATCAGCAATCAGACAACAAAATAAATCAAAGGCATCAAAATTGGCAAAGATGAAGTCAAGCTTTCGCTTTTTGCAGATGACATGATATTATACATGGAAAATCCAATAGACTCCACCAGAAGTCAGCTAGAACTGATACATGAATTTAGCAAAGTTGCAGGATACAAAATCAATGTACAGAAATCAGTTGCATTCTTATACACTAATAATGAAGCAACAGAAAGACAAATAAAGAAACTGATCCCATTCACAATCGCACCAAGAAGCATAAAATACCTAGGGATAAATCTAACCAAAGATGTAAAAGATCTGTATACTGAAAACTATAGAAAGCTTATGAAGGAAATTGAAGAAGATTTAAAGAAATGGAAAGACATTCCCTGCTCATGGATTGGAAGAATAAATATTGTCAAAATGTCAATACTACCCAAAGCTATCTACACATTCAATGCAATCCCATCAAAATTGCACCAGCATGCTTCTTGAAACTAGAACAAGCAATCCTAAAATTCATATGGAACCACAAAAGGCCCCAAATAGCCAAAGTAATTTTGAAGAAGACCAAAGCAGGAGGTGTCACAATCCCAGACTTTAGCCTCTACTACAAAGCTGTCATCATCAAGACAGCATGGTATTGGCACAAAAACAGACACACAGACCAATGGAATAGAATAGAAACCCCAGAACAAGACCCACAAACGTATGGCCAACTCATCTTTGACAAAGCAGGAAAGAATATCCAATGGGAAAAAGACAGTCTCTTTAACAAATGGTGCTGGGAGAACTGGACAGCAAAGTGCAGAAGATTGAAACTAGACCACTTTCTTACAACATTCACAAAAATAAACTCAAAATGGATAAAGGACCTGAATGTGAGACAGGAAACCATCAAAACCCTAGAGGAGAAAGCAGGAAAAGACCTCTCTGACCTCAGCTGTAGCAATTTTTTACTTGACACATCCCCAAAAGCAAGGGAATTGAAAGCAAAAGTGAATTACTGGGACCTTATGAACATAAAAAGCTTCTGCACAGCAAAGGAAACAATCAACAAAACTAAAAGACAACCATCGGAATGGGAAAAGATATTTGCAAATGACATATCGGACAAAGGGCTAGTATCCAAAATCGATAAAGAGCTCACCAAACTCCACACCCGAAAAACAAATAACCCAGTGAAGAAATGGGCAGAAAACATGAATAGACACTTCTCTAAAGAAGACATCCGGATGGCCAACAGGCACATGAAAAGACGCTCAATGTTGCTCCTCATCAGGGAAATACAAATCAAAACCACACTCAGATATCACCTCAGGCCAGTCAGAGTGGCCAAAATGAACAAGTCAGGAGACTATAGATGCTGGAGAGGATGTGGAGAAACGCGAACCCTCTTGCACTGTTGGTGCGAATGCAAACTGGTGCAGCCACTCTGGAAAACAGTGTGGAGGTTCCTCAAAAAATTAAAAATAGATCTACCCTGTGAGCCAGCAATAGCACTGCTAGGAATTTACCCAACTGATACAGGAGTGTGTTGGGTAGGGGCACTTGTAGCCCAATGTTTATAACAGCACTCTCAACAATAGCCAAATTATGGCAAGAGCCTAAATGTCCATCAACTGATGAATGGATAAAGAAATTGTGGAAGGTTTTTGCAAGATGGCGGCTTAGGAGGACGCTAGGCTCACCGCACGTCCTGCTGATCACTTAGATTCCATCTACACCTGCCCAAATAACCCAGAAAACCGCCAGAGGATTAGCAGAACGGAGTCGCCAGAGCCAAACGCAGACGAGAGGCCCACGGAAGAGGGTAGGAAGGGTGGTGAGGCGGTGCACCCTCCACAGACTGGCGGGAGGGAGCCGGGGCAGAGGGGCGGCTCGCCGGCCAAGCAGAGCCCCGGAGTCTGGCTTGCAAAAGCGGAGGGGCCTGACGGACTGTGTTCCCACAACAAGCGCGACTTAGCGTCTGGGAGGTCATAAGTTAACAGCTCGGCCCGGAAAGCGGGAAGGCTGGAGGACAAAGGGAAGGAGAGCTGCTGATCCCCCTGACAACAGAGCTCAGTTTGGTGGGGAACAAAGGCGCTCGCCAGCGCCATCTCCCCCGCCCATCCCCCAGCCAAAATCCCAAGGAGAACCAGTTCCTGCCAGGGAACTCGCTCACTCCGCGCAAACACCCAACTCTGCGCTTCTGCGGAGCCAAACCTCCGGTGCGGATCTGACTCCCTCCCGCTGCCACAGGGCCCCTCCTGAAGTGGATCACCTAAGGAGAAGCGAGCTAAGCCTGCCCCTCCTGCCCCCGTGCACCTTGCCTACCCACCCCAGCTAATACGCCAGATCCCCAGCATCACAAGCCTGGCAGGGTGCAAGTAGCCCAGACGAGCCACACCACCCCACAGTGAATCCCGCCCCTAGGAGAGGGGAAGAGAAGGCACACACCAGTCTGACTGTGGCCCCAGCGGTGGGCTGGGGGCAGACATCAGGTCTGACTGCGGCCCCGCCCACCAACTCCAGTTATACACCACAGCACAGGGGAAGTGCCCTGCAGGTCCTCACCACGCCAGGGACTATCCAAAATGACCAAGCAGAAGAATTCCACTCAGAAGAATCTCCAGGAAATAACAACAGCTAATGAGCTGATCAAAAAGGATTTAAATAATATAACAGAAAGTGAATTTAGAATAATAGTCATAAAATTAATCGCTGGGCTTGAAAACAGTATACAGGACAGCAGAGAATCTCTTGCTACAGAGATCAAGGGACTAAGGAACAGTCACGAGGAGCTGAAAAACGCTTTAAACGAAATGCATAAAATGGAAACCACCACAGCTTGGCTTGAAGAGGCAGAGGAGAGAATAGGTGAACTAGAAGATAAAGTTATGGAAAAAGAGGAAGCTGAGAAAAAGAGAGATAAAAAAAATCCAGGAGTATGAGGGGAAAATTAGAGAACTAAGTGATACACTAAAAAGAAATAATATACGCATAATTGGTATCCCAGAGGAGGAAGAGAGAGGGAAAGGTGCTGAAGGGGTACTTGAAGAAATCATAGCTGAGAACTTCCCTGAACTGGGGAAGGAAAAAGGCATTGAAATCCAAGAGGCACAGAGAACTCCCTTCAGACGTAACTTGAATCGATCTTCTGCACGACATATCATAGTGAAACTGGCAAAATACAAGGATAAAGAGAAAATTCTGAAAGCAGCAAGGGGTAAACGTGCCTCACATATAAAGGGAGACCTATAAGACTTGTGACTGATCTCTCTTTTGAAACTTGGCAGGCCAGAAAGAATTGGCACGAGATTTTCAGGGTGCTAGACAGAAAAAATATGCAGCCAAGAATCCTTTATCCAGCAAGTCTGTCATTTAGAATAGAAGGAGAGATAAAGGTCTTCCCAAACAAACAAAAACTGAAGGAATTTGTCACCACTAAACCAGCCCTACAAGAGATCCTAAGGGGGACCCTGTGAGACAAAGTCCCAGAGACATCACTACAAGCATAAAACATACAGACATCACAATGACTCTAAACCCATATCTTTCTACAATAACACTGAATGTAAATGGATTAAATGCGCTAACCAAAAGACATAGGGTATCAGAATGGATAAAAAAACAAGACCCATCTATTTGCTGTCTACAAGAGACTCATTTTAGACCTGAGGACACCTTTAGATTGAGAGTGAGGGGATGGAGAACTATTTATCATGCGACTGGAAGCCAAAAGAAAGCTGGAGTAGCCATACTTATATCAGACAAACTAGACTTTAAATTAAAGGCTGTAACAAGAGATGAAGAAGGACATTATATAATAGTTACAGGGTCTATCCATCAGGAAGAGCTAACAATTATAAATGTCTATGCGCCGAATACCGGAGCCCCCAAATATATAAAACAATTACTCATAAACATAAGCAACCTTATTGATAAGAATGTGGTAATTGCAGGGGACTTTAACACCCCACTTACAGAAATGGATAGATCATCTAGACACACAGTCAATAAAGAAACAAGGGCCCTGAATGAGACATTGGATCAGATGGACTTGACAGATATATTTAGAACTCTGCATCCCAAAGCAACAGAATATACTTTCTTCTCGAGTGCACATGGAACATTCTCCAAGATAGATCATATACTGGGTCACAAAACAGCCCTTCATAAGTTTACAAGAATTGAAATTATACCATGCTTACTTTCAGACCACAATGCTATGAAGCTTGAAATCAACCACAGAAAAAAGTCTGGAAAACCTCCAAAAGCATGGAGGTTAAAGAACACCCTACTAACAAATGAGTGGGTCAACCAGGCAATTAGAGAAGAAATTAAAAAATATATGGAAACAAACGAAAATGAAAATACAACAATCCAAACGCTTTGGGACGCAGCAAAGGCAGTCCTGAGAGGAAAATACATTGCAATCCAGGCCTATCTCAAGAAACAAGAAAAATCCCAAATACAAAATCTAACAGCACACCTAAAGGAACTAGAAGCAGAACAGCAAAGGCAGCCTAAACCCAGCAGAAGAAGAGAAATAATAAAGATCAGAGCAGAAATAAACAATATAGAATCTAAAAAAACTGTAGAGCAGATCAACGAAACCAAGAGTTGGTTTTTTGAAAAAATAAACAAAATTGATAAACCTCTAGCCAGGCTTCTCAAAAAGAAAAGGGAGATGACCCAAATAGATAAAATCATGAATGAAAATGGAATGATTACAACCAATCCCTCAGAGATACAAACAATTATCAGGGAATACTATGAAAAATTATATGCCAACAAATTGGACAACCTGGAAGAAATGGACAAATTCCTGAACACCCACACTCTTCCAAAACTCAATCAGGAGGAAATAGAAAGCTTGAACAGACCCATAACCAGCGAAGAAATTGAATCGGTTATCAAAAATCTCCCAACAAATAAGAGTCCAGGACCAGATGGCTTCCCAGGGGAGTTCTACCAGACGTTTAAAGCAGAGATAATACCTATCCTTCTCAAGCTATTCCAAGAAATAGAAAGGGAAGGAAAACTTCCAGACTCATTCTATGAAGCCAGTATTACTTTGATTCCTAAACCAGACAGAGACCCAGTAAAAAAAGAGAACTACAGGCCAATATCCCTGATGAAAATGGATGCAAAAATTCTCAATAAGATACTAGCAAATCGAATTCAACGGCATATAAAAAGAATTATTCACCATGATCAAGTGGGATTCATTCCTGGGATGCAGGGCTGGTTCAACATTCGCAAATCAATCAACGTGATACATCACATTAACAAAAAAAAAGAGAAGAACCATATGATCCTGTCAATCGATGCAGAAAAGGCCTTCGACAAAATCCAGCACCCTTTCTTAATAAAAACCCTTGAGAAAGTCGGGATAGAAGGAACATACTTAAAGATCATAAAAGCCATTTATGAAAAGCCCACAGCTAACATCATCCTCAACGGGGAAAAACTGGGAGCTTTTTCCCTGAGATCAGGAACACGACAGGGATGCCCACTCTCACCGCTGCTGTTTAACATAGTGCTGGAAGTTCTAGCATCAGCAATCAGACAACAAAAGGAAATCAAAGGCATCAAAATTGGCAAAGATGAAGTCAAGCTTTCGCTTTTTGCAGATGACATGATATTATACATGGAAAACCCCATAGACTCCACCAAAAGTCTGCTAGAACTGATACATGTATTCAGCAAAGTTGCAGGATACAAAATCAATGTACAGAAATCAGTTGCATTCTTATACACTAACAATGAAGCAACAGAAAGACAAATAAAGAAACTGATCCCATTCACAATTGCACCAAGAAGCATAAAATACCTAGGAATAAATCTAACCAAAGATGTAAAGGATCTGTATGCTGAAAACTATAGAAAGCTTATGAAGGAAATTGAAGAAGATTTAAAGAAATGGAAAGACATTCCCTGCTCATGGATTGGAAAAATAAATATTGTCAAAATGTCAATACTACCCAAAGCTATCTACACATTCAATGCAATCCCCATCAAAATTGCACCAGCATTCTTCTTGAAACTAGAACAAGCAATCCTAAAATTCATATGGAACCACAAAAGGCCCCGAATAGTCAAAGGAATTTTGAAGAAGAAGACCAAAGCAGGAGGTGTCACAATCCCAGACTTTAGCCTCTACTACAAAGCTGTAATCATCAAGACAGCATGGTATTGGCACAAAAACAGACACACAGACCAATGGAATAGAATAGAAACCCCAAAACTAGACCCACAAACGTATGGCCAACTCATCTTTGACAAAGCAGGAAAGAACATCCAATGGAAAAAAGACAGCCTCTTTAACAAATGGTGCTGGGAGAACTGGACAGCAACATGCAGAAGGTTGAAACTAGACCACTTTCTCACACCATTCACAAAAATAAACTCAAAATGGATAAAGGACCTGAATGTGAGACAGGAAACCATCAAAACCTTAGAGGAGAAAGCAGGAAAAGACCTCTCTGACTTCAGCCGTAGCAATCTCTTACTCGACACATCCCCAAAGGCAAGGGAATTAAAAGCAAAAGTGAATTACTGGGACCTTAGGAAGATAAAAAGCTTCTGCACAGCAAAGGAAACAACCAATAAAACTAAAAGGCAACCAACGGAATGGGAAAAGATATTCGCAAATGACATATCGGACAAAGGGCTAGTATCCAAAATCGATAAAGAGCTCACCAAACTCCACACCCGAAAAACAAATAACCCAGTGAAGAAATGGGCAGAAAACATGAATAGACACTTCTCTAAAGAAGACATCCGGATGGCCAACAGGCACATGAAAAGATGGTCAGCGTCGCTCCTTATCAGCGAAATACAAATCAAAACCACACTCAGATATCACCTCACGCCAGTCAGAGTGGCCAAAATGAACAAAGCAGGAGACTCCAGATGCTGGACAGGATGTGGAGAAACGGGAACCCTCTTGCACTGTTGGTGGGAATGCAAATTGGTGCAGCCGCTCTGGAAAGCAGTGTGGAGGTTCCTCAGAAAATTAAAAATAGACATACCCTATGACCCAGCAATAGCACTGCTAGGAATTTATCCAAGGGATACAGGAGTACTGATGCATAGGGGCACTTGTACCCCAATATTCATAGCAGCACTCTCAACAATAGCCAAATTATGGAAAGAGCCTAAATGTCCATCAACTGATGAATGGATAAAGAAATTGTGGTTTATATACACAATGGAATATTACGTGGCAATGAGAAAAAATGAAATATGGCCTTTTGTAGCAACGTGGATGGAACTGGAGAGTGTGATGCTAAGTGAAATAAGCCATACAGAGAAAGACAGATACCATATGGTTTCACTCTTACGTGGATCCTGAGAAACTTAACAGGAACCCATGGGGGAGGGGAAGGAAAAAAAAAAAAAAAGAGGTTAGAATGGGTGAGAGCCAAAGCATAAGAGACTGTTAAAAATTGAGAACAAACTGAGGGTTGATGGGGGTGGGAGGGAGGAGAGGGTGGGTGATGGGTATTGAGGAGGGCACCTTTTGGGATGAGCACTGAGTGTTGTATGGAAACCAATTTGTCAATAAATTTCATAAAAAAAATAAAAATAAAAAATAAAAAAATAAATTGTGGTTTATATACACAATGGAGTACTACGTGGCAATGAGAAAGAATGAAATATGGCCCTTTGTAGCAACGTGGATGGAACTGGAGAGTGTTATGCTAAGTGAAATAAGCCATACAGAGAAAGACAGACACCATATGGTTTCACTCTTATGTGGATCCTGAGAAACTTAATAGAAACCCATGGGGGAAGGGAAGGAAAAAGAAAAAGTTAAAGTGGGAGAGAGCCCAAGCATAAGAGACTCTTAAAAACTGAGACCAAACTGAGGGTTTATGGGGGGTGGGAGGGAGGGGAGAGTGGGTGATGAGTATTGAGGAGGGCACCTTTTGGGATAAGCACTGGGTGTTGTATGGAAACCAATTTGACAATAAACTTCATATATTGAAAAAAAAAAGGGAAAGACCTATTGAAAATAAAATGGCTGCCTTTTTAGAAGAAAATGCAGAAATCTTTTTTGATAGAAAGCAAAATAATATGAATGCATTAATATTTTTTCATTTACTTCTTTTGTTAATGGAGGTTAAAAGCGCCAAGAGATATTTAATATTAATGCTATTTGCAACAGTATGGGACTTTGCACTTCACCAGTTTCTGCCTAGCAAAAATTGTACTGCAAGTACATATTTGTGAGCTTATTATTTTGGTTAATTATATGCTCGTTTAGAAACCATGATAGAACTGGCAGCTATTATGACTACAAATAAATGTTTATTTTTGTAGTTCTATATTTTATAACATAATAACTAAACAGGGAAATTTAACTATTAGCCTTTGTGAGTCAGCTAATACTATGTATCTTTTAATAGCACTCTTTGTTTGACAGATTTACTAAACATATGATTCAAGTAGTTGAAAATTCACCACAAGAACCAGATACTTAGAGTTTTTTATAAAAGTAATTTTGTACGATTTTGCATTTACATATGACAAATGTATTAAGCCTTATTCCCTTAAAAGTAAAATTCCCTCATAAAATAAAAATTGTGTAGAAAAAGTGATTTTTAGAACTATCAAAATTTCAAAGAATGTGAAAGAAATTCCCCCTATGCATAGCTAAAAAACAAAAGAATTACAAAATTAATATTCATTATAAAATAAATCATGAGAAAATGATAAATACAAGAAAAAAGAATATGTATAATAAAAGCTAAAAATCAACAGGAGTATATTTCTTAAATGTCTAGCATACCTCCTTCATAGAGTATGTATTTTTTTTCTTTTCAAGCGTATATCCCTTCTTTCAAATTACTATTATCAGTGAAAGAGAAAGAGAATATAGAATGATCTTTAACAAACAAGTCACAGCATTATTTGTAATAAAGTTCAGCAAAGTCGTTCACTTTTCTGGTAGCACTATAAAAATAGAATGGTTTAACGCTTCCTTTCTTCCAGGACACACTCATCAAAAGAAGGCCCTAAGTAAACTCTTATTCCAAATTAACTTAAGGATAGTACTTATTCAGAAATTATTCTGGGTGTGAATGTAGTCTGAAAACAATTGCCATTTTCAGAACACTACTATGAGATATTTTAAAGGAAATTCCTCAAGCTTTAGTGAAATATCTGACAGAAACTAGCTCTACACAAAAATAAAATAACTGGAAATGGCCAATATGACTTTTAATAATCTGTTTTTTTCTCATATTAATTTCATTAATGGACAATTGACTATGAAAGCAATAATAGCAACAACAAAAGTAATGCATTATGGAGTTTATGATATATGCAAGGCAAATATACAACAAAAATAGCATAAGGGATGAAAAATAATAAGAGAATTATACTGTTATAAGATTATTGCATTATATATTGATTTGACTATATTTAAAGGTAGACAGTGATGTTACATATACATATTGTAATTCCTAAAGAAAATAATAAAATAAAAATGAATTAATTAACAGACATAACTCAAAAGCTATTAGAGGAGACAAAAAAACACAAAAAACAAAAAAACCCACCAAAAATATTCAATTAATCCAAAGATCAGGAAAGAAGAAAAGTGGAAAAGAGGAGGTAAAGAACAAACAACAAGATAGTAGACCCGAACATATCAATAATTACACCAAAAAAGACTTTAACTGAAGGAGAGAAATTGTTACTAGATTTAAAAAGTAGAAGTCAAATAGTGTTTACAAGAGACAAGTTTTTAAACAGGAATATTTAAGGAGAAGAACATTACTAAGGATATTTCATAATGTTAAATGGGTCAAACCAACAGAAAGCTGTAACAATCCTAAATGTATATGCAACTAAAAACAGAGCTTCAAAGTATCTTCAACAAAACTGACAACTCTCTGTGGAAAAAAAGTGCAATGATGATTGAAATTTTTATTGGCTTTCCTATTAAATTGATAGAATGATAGACAAAAACAATCCAAATGTTGCCAAAAACAGATTCAAAATAACAAATATTACTCTAATTTCCACACACATAAGCTACTTTTTGTCAATAAATTAAACAACTTACATGAAATGGACTTATTTATAGGTCTAAGACAATTACCAACTGACACAAGAAAAAAATGAAAATCCCATATGAAAGAAATTGAATTCATAATTAAATATCTTCTTACAAAAAAATTTTAGGAATAGCTGGCTTCTCTGGCAAATTCACTCAAATATTTAAAAAGGAAATAATCCTACTATTTGACAAGTTCTTTCATAAAGTAGAAGGGGAATGGAGCACCTGGGTGGCTCAGTGCATTAAGCATCCTACTTTGGCTCAGGTCATGATCTCACAGCTTGTGAGTTTGAGCCCCATGTCGGGCTCTGTGCTGACAGTTCAGAGCTTGGAGCCTGCTTTGGATTCTGTGTCTCCCTCTCTCTCTGCCCCTCTCCCCCTTCATGCTCTGTCTCTCAAAAATGAATAAATATTAAAATTTAGAAAAAAAAAGAAAGCAGAAGGAGAAGAAGCACTTCTCAATTCATTTTATGAAGGCAAGAAAATCTTGAATCTAAAATCAAAGGTAGTGCAATAAGATAATTCTATATCAATAAGTCATTCATGGGTATGCAAAAATCTTTAACAAAATGTTAACAAAGCAAAGCCAGAAATGCAAATTAAACACTGAAACATCAATGTAACTTAAATTAAGAAAATAAAAGGAAAAAAACAATACAATCATTTCAATGTATGCAGACTTGTAAATTAGTATTTTAATAAAGTTTATATAAATGCTTATAAAATTTGTTATTCAAATAAAATTGTAAAAACCCCCAAAAAACTAGAAAGAAAAAAATACCTTTATGACGACTAGTAGATAAAAATTTCTTAGGACAAAGAAAGTTATACAATTACAAAGTTCAAAATTGATCAATTGTACTTAATTAAAAAAAAAAAAAAACTTGTGCAAACTACAAATACTACTAATAGATTCAATACCTAAACCACAGCTTGGGAGAATATCATTGTAAAATCTTGTCTGACACAGAAATTGTATTGAGTATAGGAAGAACATTTATACATCAATGAAAAGACAAACTACCATTTAAAATTGGGCAGAAAGGAGAAAAAAACAATTTGCAAAGAAGAATTATTATTTATTTATTTTTGAGAGAGACAGAGAGAGAAGGAGTGGGAATGAGGGAGAGGGGCAGAGGGAAAGAGATAGAGAATGTTAAGCAGGCTCTATGATCAAGGCAGGAGTGAGGAGGTAGGGAAGAGTATTTTCATTTTCACCAGTGCTACTATTATATGGGGGTACTGGTGGTGGGAGAGAGGGGCAGAGGGAGAGAGACAAAGCAAATCTTAAGCAGGCTCCCCACGGTGTGGAGTCTGATGCAGGGCTCGATCCCATGACCTGACCTGATCATGACATGAACCAACATCAAGAATTGGAGGCTCAACCAAATGAGCCACCCAGGTGCCCTACAAAAGATTTTTAAATGGCCAACTGACACCTGAGAAATTATTAAGGATTATTAGTTGCCAATGCAAACTCAAACAACAATAAAATGCCACTACATTTCCAGTAAGATGACTAAACTTTTAAAATAATAATGTCAAGTGTAGGCCGGTATGTGAAATAACTGGAGCAGAAGACAGTCCTGTGAGAGTATAAAATGATACAACTGTGTTGAAAAGCTTTGTTAGCAGTTTCCTATGAATTTAAGCCTATAATATGCAGAAAATTTTCTCTTAGATGTTTGCCTCAGAGAAATAAAAAGATGTGCTTTTCATCATCATTCTTTTTCTGCTTTTTATCTTCCATCTTTTGCTCGTGTTTCTAACAAACTTTACACTATGTTTTATCTTAAGAACTCATCTCTTCAGTCAAAAACATTATGTAGGCATTTGTAATGTTATGCGCAAAAGCAACAACAATAAATGGAAACTACTACTCAGTTTTAGGGAATAAATAAATTATGGTGAACATAAATGATGAGACATTAGTTCAAACATTACCAAGTATGTTTTAAAAACATGTTTGAGGTAGGAAAATATAACTTGACCTCTCAGTATTACTTGCAACAGCTGTAGTCACATCTTGAAAACTATCTTCAGGGGCACCTGAGTGGCTCAGTCGCTTTAGCATCGACTCCTAATTTTTGCTCAAGTCATGATCTCACAGTCATGAGATAGAGCCCTGCATTGGGATCTGCACTGACAGCATGGAGCCTGCTTGGGATTCTCTCTCTCCCTTTCTCTCTCTGCCCCTTCTCTCTCTCTCTCCCTCTCTCTTTCTCTCTCTCAAAATAAATAAATAAAATTAAAAAAAAGAGAGAGAGAAAACTATCTTCAATTGATCTCAGAATGCCATATCCCTATGGTTCTTCTTCATTACAATGTGCTCCTTCTGTGTTCTTTGTTGTGTTTTTTTTCCTTCCAACTGTGAAAGGATATCAGGACTTAGTCTTCATAGCTCCTGATTTCTCTATCAAAACCCTCTCTTTAGTGACTTCATGGTTTTCGTGACTTTGAATATACGTATACATGGAAGACCACCAAAATTATCTCCAACCTGAACATGTCCCCTGCACTCCAAATGTTTACCCCCCAACAATAATGTGTTTACTTACATATTTATTAGATACCTCAAACTTCTCATGCTCAAAACAAAATTCAATTTATCTCCTCCCTTAGTAAACAGCTCAACCATCCATCCATTTCCTCAGGTTCATAATATTCACCTTTCTTCCTTACCTTTTTTAAGGTTTATTTATTTATTTTGAGAGAGGGAGAGAGAGAACAAATGTGAGCAGGGAGGGGCAGAGAGAGAGGGAGAGAGAGAATCCCAAGAGGTTCCACACTCTCAGAGCAGAGCTTGACTCGAAGCCCAAACTCACAGACTATGAGATCATGACCTGAGGTGAAACCAAGAGTCAGTCACTTAACTGACTAAGCCACCCATGTGCCCCTTTATTCCTTACTTTTATACCTTACATCCATTCCATTAAGTCCTCTTGGCTCTATCTTTAAAATATATCTCCCATTTAACCATTTCTCTCCACTATGGCAGCTACCATTTTGGTTCAAGCCTTTTATTCTCTCCCTTATGCAATTGCCTCCAAACTGATGTCCCTGCTTATACTCCTGCTCCCTACATTCTCCTTAACATATAGTCCCCAGAATGAATTTATTTAACATGCCATATTATGTCACTGCCCTGATCTAATATGCTCCAATGAAAGAAATCCAAAGATGTTTACGGATTCTTCTTAATAGACTACAATTAATTTGGTCTTAACATTTATTTCTAGGGTTGTATATTTTCTTAATTTTCTGCCATAATCATATAATCATTTATTGCTTCTGAAAAACAAAGAATATATATAAAGCAGTTTGGCAAGTCAACACTGTAAAAACAATTAACAAGAAAAGAACATTTAGAGAAGATAAGAGAAATGAGAAACAGTTCTATTGCAATACATGAATTTTTATTTTATTTCTAGAAGAGTGAAATTAATAGGAATGTACAGAAATAAACTGTCAGGTGAATACCTATTATCTTTTATTGTACATGACTGTAATTGCTGTTACATGGTTTACTTCATAATACAGAAGTGCTTATAAAATTTTTATATTTATATTCATAATATTAAAAAGAAGACATTCCTGGGAATATCATTATTGGGATTGATCACAATGAAAAACCTACACTGAAAATAAAAGCTAAATTACCATGTCACTAAACTAATCATGTAAAGGTTAAAATCAATGTAGATACTCGGTATTTTTGTTCTTACAGTTATTCGCAGTAAATAGAAATTAAGGAGAAAATTTTGAGATGATATGGGTCATATGATCTTATAAATTTACCATAAACTCGTAGAGTATTAGAGATTTAAAGAAACTTAGAGCCCATCTGGGATAATTCTTTCCATGCCGTGTAAGAAAACAGACCCAGAGAGCAGAAGCCACTTTTCTAGTTTTGCACAGCCAGGTATTAATAAAACAAATGCTTTAAATCAGTATCCTACAAATTAATCTGTAGTTTATCTCTGAATAAGCCATGACACTGAATTTCCTTACATTGTCACTGTTACCCATACTTTGGTCACATTTTCCTCACATGAGCATTCTGAACTAGCATCCTAACCCAATGAATCCAGAGCTGTGAACACAAGAAGCTGAACAAAAGCTATTGGTGCAGAGGTGAGGATCACTCCTGTATTTATGATTAATTCCCATTCCATTCCCATATTAGTAGTTGCCAAAAACAGTGCATTGTCTCAAGTGGCTCAGTGTTGCTATACATGGATAGAGCTAGACAGTATTATGGTAAGCAAAATAAGTCATTCAGAGAAAGACAAATACTATGTGATTTCACTCATATGTGAAATTTAAAAAACAAAATAGATGAACATGGAGTGGCAAGCCAGAAAACACTCTTAACTAGAGAGAACAAGCTGAGGGTTTCTGGAGGGTGATGGGTATCAATGAGGGCAGTTGTTGTGATGAACACAGAGTATTATCTCAGTGATGAAGCATTAAATTCCACACCTGAAACTAATATTACATTGTATAACTAACTTGAATTTAAATAAAAACTTGAAAAAAAGAAGCTATCAGAAGGGATGAAAAAGAAAGGGGAATGGAATGAACAAAAGACAAATAATTCACTTATCTTCCAGTCAGATTATTGTACATTCTTGAAGTAGGATGCAATCTTAAAAGACCATTTAGTGTAATCTCACCACATGCCTGTGAATCTCTATAGCATGTTTGTCAAGTGCTTTTCTAGGTTATGATTGAACACATTTTTGTGAAAATAAAACAATTATCTCTCAAGACACTTCATTACATCTTTGAATAATTCTGTTACAAATTTTAAACTTGGAAATGACTTTAAATGTGTGTTCCATTTAATTTCTCCCTATGATGCTAATTTATTTATTTCTTTGTTCTCTTAACAGATACTTGTAAAGGGGGTGTGTGTATCTGTGATCAGAGTTAAATAACCTCTCCAGTTAAGATTTGAATAGAACAGAGTCCCAAATGATTATCACCTTTGTAATAACAATAATTTTATTATATCTAGGAGTTAAGACAATTCACTTTGGGTCAAACTTTGTAAAGTTTTTAAATACATTATTTTATCTTACTATACAAAAACTAGTGAGATAGTATTATTAATCCCAGTTTTTGAGATTTAGAGAGGTTAAGTAACTTGTGTAAGGTCACACGGCTAGTAAAAGTAGCGCAATTTGATTCCAGTCTTTGCACCTTAGCCATTTCCCAATCTTAATAAAATATCCTATTAATGCAAACTGAGATTGAATTTACTTTTTTGTTATGCATCTCACTTATATTGAACTTACTGTTGTTTACAAAACAACAATAAAGATAAGAGAAAATGAAAATATCTAATGTCTGTAACACAGAAGATTCTCACAAAAATGCCCTTGACACTTTTGACTATTTCTGCTTAAAAAAATATATAGTCTAACTTAACTTATATATAATTCTCTATGCCTGTAGACTTTCTATGTCTGTCGTTGTTGTTACTGTTGTTACAGAGATATTCTTAGTATTATAAGTTGAGACTGTCATAATGAGAACTTCTCAAATTGAAATACTGACAAATGGGCTTGAGCTAATTTTTGTTCTTGCCTAAAACATTAAAATACTTCTTCACTCAAACAATGATGATGCATGATTTGATTATTCCATTTGTAGAAGAAAGATTGATCCACAAATCATACCTGGATGTTTCCTCGATCTTTAGCCATTACCTCATTTTTTTTTTCTCCTGAAATCACAGCAAAATGTCAGCTATAAAAGGTGTGGCTTTTTTGTTTGTTTTTAAACAGGCTTCACGCCTAGCCAGGGGTGGCAGGGGTGGGGGTGGGGGGCAATGCAGGGCTTGAACTCAAGACTGTGAGATCAAGACCTGAGCTGAGATCAAGAGTCGGATCCTTAACTGACTGACCACCTAAGTGCCCCCAGCTACGAAAGTTTCCATTCTACCTAGTTGTGAGTTTTGAATTCCATACCATGTAATAGGTTTCTTTTTTTTTTTTAATTTTTTTTAATGTTTATTTATTTTTGAGACAGAGAGAGACAGAGCATGAACGGGGGAGGGTCAGAGAGAGAGGAGACACAGAATCTGAAACAGGCTCCAGGCTCTGAGCTGTCAGCACAGAGCCCGACGCAGGGCTCGAACTCACAGCCTGTGAGATCATGACCAGAGCTGAAGTCGGACGCTCAACCAACTGAGCTACCCAGGCACCCCTGTAATTCGTTTCTTGTATAAATTTTGTAATCTTGTTAAGACAGTTCATTTGGTATCTTCACAATTTGAAGTTGCTAGGTTTTAGAACATGTACGTTTTCTTTGGGAATAACAATTATTCCCAAATGCTTCCATTGTCTTAAAACATAAGAAAAGAGCCCTTTCTAAACATTTATCGAATGTGTGATATTTGAAAGTTAATGGATCTAATTTTAATTACATGCTATCTTTATAATTCCAACAAAGACACACAAAATAATATCTACTTTCAATTATTTCAATGTTTAATGGATACATGTGAAAATCAATAGAAGAAAGAATTACTTCTCATATAACTCTCTAAAGCTATAAACTGTGAGATAATTTTGTGTATGTGATTTTTATGCAGCCTAATTCTTTTCTTAACAAAGATATTATGAAGCATTTCTTAATAATGAAGGCAGGGAAAATCTATGTGTTCTGTACACACCATAGGGTGTTGTCTCCCCTTCTAGTCAGAGGTCCTGGTCTAACACTACCCTGCAACAGAACTTAGCTCTATGTTACAAATTACCTAAATGTAAGTTACTCTAATGTCCATGTTTCCCTTCTAGAACAAACAGAATCCTCACACAGATTTTTAGATTCCAATTTAGAAAATGTGTTTTTTATGAACTATGCTAGCAACTTTAATCTGTTTGGAACAAAAAAAATTGCTTCTGCATCAGCCAATTACAATTAAAAGAATAAGGAATGCAGTTAATGCATTTAAAACATCTGAAGTTACTTGAAATTTTTTTTAATGTTTATTTATTTATTTTGAGAGACAGAGAGAAAGCATGCATGAGTGGAGGAAGGGCAGAGAGAGAGAAAGAGGAAGAGAGAGACAATCCCAAGCAGGCACCACACTCAGCATGGAACCCAATGTGGGGCTTGATTTCAAGACCATGAGATCATGACCTGAGCCAAAATCAAAAGTCTGATGCTTAACTGACTCAGCCACACAGGTGCCCCTAAAGTAACTTGAAATTTTTAATTATACTTTTTTGTATGGTATGGTATTATATCTAAATGTCTCCAGACATAAGAACCTTAACATAAAGGTAACTCATTTTAACTTCTTAAATATACAAAATAAGAATACAAGTTTTTCCCCAGGAATTGTAAAAAGAATATACTCTAGTATATCTTTTCCACTATTTTCTGTAGCCTCCATATACTAAACATCAATTCCATCTCTACCCTAAATGTTATCTACTCCATTTGATTATTGTGCCCTGAAGTTTTTATCTCATCTGTTATGATTAAAACCATTATTATTTTCCACATTGAGTAATAACAACCTTATTTGAATGGAGCAGTAGTTTATTTTTCCCCTGAGGACACGTGATATTTACCTATTTAACTTACGTAACACCAAAACTGCCTAGGAAAAGCAGAGAAGAGATGGAAATTTACAAAGCGAAAATAGAATGTCTTTGAAAAAAGGACAGAATAATGGAAGAAGGGTTTCTGATGTTTCATGAAAGAGATTTATTTTTGTTTTGAAACGTTGTTTATGTTTCCCAAACCAGTTAAAGCCAAGAGACTTATATATTTCCTAACCTTTAATTTACTCTTCCTGAAAGTCTATTGCTCCATTCACACACACACCCTCCCCATTTGAGAAACTATACTGACAACATATTACATACTCTTAAGTAACTTACTGGATCTTCTTGTTCTTCTGAGTGAGATATGAATGATAACAATTTTGAAAATATTTCATTGGATATGTTAGCAAATGGATATGTAACTCATATTCATATTTGCTATTTTTCTTTTAATTTTTGAAAAGAATAGTGTTGAACTCTCAGTTAGAATTTTTCAAGAGTCTATGTAACTTTTTGGCCCTGAGAGTGTTTTTTAGACATTCAAATGTCTTTAATGACAGATTGAATAATTATCATTTCACCCAAATTGTCCACTGTAGAAGTTCAAACCCTCATTAGGTTTACCTGAAGCATTTTCAGTTTCCCTGATGGTTAATATTGTGTAAAGAAGAGGTGAGTGGAGTGCAGAGAGTCAATCCACAAATAAAATAATTCTTTCCTCCTTTTTTGGTTTTATTATGGAGACCTGATTTTATGGTGTTCATATGTACTGATCATCATTTGAAAATCATTGCCTGTAAGCGTTAATGATATTAATAAGCCTCCTCAAGTCTTTCATAGGATTAATATAAGTAGCAATAAGTAAACCCTACTATTGTCTTTCCCAGTGGTTCTCAAACTTTAGCAAATATTAGTCATATGGAAGAAAAGATTTGTTAAAACACAGCTCTGGGCTCCACCCCAGATCTTCTGGGTTGGGGCCCAAGAATTTTCACTTTTAGCAGTTACTTCTGCTGTTTGGAGATCACACTTTGAATCACTGACATACTTTGTTAATCATGTTCATTACAAATCAGTAGTTAAGCAGAGGAAACAGAATATATAAACATTTATATCTGTAGGTAACATTTCCATCCAACTAAAATTTCCACTTTGGATCTTGATACCTAGTGGGCCATAAACTTGAGAAAGAAAGAAAAAAAAACATAATAGAAATTAAGATAATTAAAAAAATTAAAAACCTCTCAGAAATTTTGAGAGAAGGAAATGGCCCTTGATGAAAGTGCTGCTTTACTATAAAGATAAGTCATTAGACATTTGCTATAACCAGATTCATTCACTGTTATACTGAGAGCTGAGGTAACACTTGTTATGTTGGCCAACATGGCACTTCCCTTTGGCAGAGTCAACTAAATACCAAGTGATTGTTCTGACTGAATAATTGTTCACGAAGGAAAATTTATTTATTTACTACTGAGTTGGATAAATAAAAGTAGGGGAGCTTGAAAATACTTTTCATATAAATAAATTTAAAGATCTGGCAGTTTGAAACTAGAAGAAATAAAGTCAATTCTCAAGGAAGTTTTTCCCAAACACAGAATATTGCCTATGGAAAATGTATACAACTGTGTGGTATAAAACCAATGTTTATTCTTAAAATTTTTTGTTTCTAGAAAAGCTGGAGAAAGCAGAGCAAGTCTTTCTGAGTACTCTTTTCCAAAAGAATATGCTATAAAAAGATAATCTCAAACTAATGAAAGATGCATCACCTTATAACAGTTATTCTCTATATTGATAAAAAATGTACTTGTCTATGAGAGAGTCACTTATTACAACCATTTATAGGGGCATCTGGGTGGTTCAGTCAGTTAAGTATCCAACTTTGGCTCAGGTAATGATCTCACAGTTGGTGAGTTTGAGCCCCACATTCGTCTCTGTGCTGGCAGTGCAGAGCCTTCTTCGGATTCTCGCTCTCCTCCCTCTCTGCCTCTCCCCCGCTTGTACTTTCTCTATCTCTCAAAATCAATAAATAAACTTAAAAAAAACATTTCTAAAATAACCTAAAGAAAAATACATATGGGAGTTCTACTAGCTTCCTTGCTAATTCCTACTGCACCCAGTTACTCCGATACTTTTACGCTTTGGATCAACATTTCTCTGTCAAGACCTTTCTTACCAGATCTTTACATTTGGTTAAGTTCCTCACCCACATATTCAGAAAAACCAGAAAGTAGCAAAACCCTGTTACTCTTCCCATCCTACCCAGCTTGGTTTATTCTTAGCATTTATTATATTTCAATGAATCTGTAACCTATATTTATATGATGTATGAAGTATGATTAGTTCTCCACATTGTGTCTTTAGAATATGTACATAAATTCTTACACTCCCTTCAAAAGGTGAGCCTGATTCCCATCCTCTTCAATGAGAGCCAGACTACATGGCTATTAATGAATAAGAGAAGTCAGCAACTATGGATACTCATGAAACCTGTGAAGAGGCCAAATGTAGGAAGTGAGGCTTCCTTCTAACAATCAGCACCAACCTCGCAGCCCTGAGAGTGAGTCACCTTGAAACTGAATTGTTCAGCTCCAATCAAGCTTTCAGATGACCGCAGTGTCAGCTGACATTTTGATCACAGTCTCATGAGAGAAGACAAGCCAAAAGTGCCCAGCAAAGCAGCTCCATAATGCCTGACCTATAGAGACTGTGAGGTTAATATCTTTATTGTTATTTTAAAGCATTAAATTTGATAATATGTTGTTACAAATCAATAGCTAAAAATCACTATTGAAAAAGTACCAACCATTTTACTAACAAAATCCTCTCAACACTTACAAGTGCCATTTTGTATTTAACAAAAGAGATCTTTGAAACTATTTTAAACCTGTATTTTAATTGTGTATCACTCTTCTTGTGTACTCATAAATGGAAAAAGTGAAAGAAACTGGTGATGATATATCTAAAACTTCATTTTAGAATCCAATGTCTTTATATTTTCAACTTAGTATTATCAACACCTGTGTTTTCAACATAATGCAATATGTAGTGACATGAGGAGTGTTGATGAGGGTGTTCTACACTATCATCTCTAAGATTTTCCTCTCAGGAACTGACGCTCATGATGCAAGTTTTGTTGGTAGTGCTTTCTCAATCTTACTATGTTGTCAGACAATACAAATTATATTTCTCTCATTTTCTGGTCTATAGTTATCATATGATACATCTGCATCTAGAAATTAAAATATTTTTAAATATCATCTTTGAATTAATGAAATAAAATATTTAGAATTACATTTATTGGTTAGTTGCAATCATCCCTGCTAGAATGTTATGACTTTGTCTTGTGTGCTATTATATCCCCAATCCATCACAGTGACTGAATAAATACATACATATATTCATAAAATTCGTGAATAATACATACTAGATATGAACATTTTCTGGTTTGTTTATGTACATGAACTTTAAAATATTTTAAGTAACCATTATTGGGGCGCCTGGGTGGCTCAGTTGGTTAAGCATCCAACTTCTGCTCAGGTCATGGACTCAGGGTCTGTGAGTTCGAGCCCCACATCAGGCTCTATGTTGACAGCTCAGAGCCTGGAGCCTGTTTCAGATTCTGTGTCTCCCTCTCTCTCTGACCCTCCCCTGTTCATGCTATGTCTCCCTATGTCTCAAAAATAAATAAATGTAAAAAAAAAATAAGTAACCATTATAATAAATTTTGTTTCCAAGTTGAAACAGTGTATGAATAAAAATTATCAACATTACTTGAAGGTAACTTAAGATGACTATTTCATTTGATACTTTACTATTTAACATTCTTGTTGTTATCATTTTTATAAGAAACAGATGCTTTAGCTCATGAAACTCTCAGTATCAGTCCTTTTCAAGTTGGGGTGCTGGGTTACTCAGTCAGTTAAGTGTCCATCTTCAGCTTCATGATCTCATGGTTCCTGAGTTGCAGCCCCATACCCAGCTCTGTACTGACAGTGTGGAGCCTGCCTGGGATTCTCTCTCTCTCTCCCTCTCTCTGCCCCTTCCCCTCTGAGCACACATGCACTAGATAGATAGATAGATAGATACATACATAGATAGATACATAGATAGATACATAGATAGATAGTGGCACCAGGGTGGCTCAGTCAGTTAAGCATCCAACTTCAGCTCAGTTCATGTTATCACAGTTCAGAGTTTGAGCCCCATGTTGGGCTCTGTGCTGACAGCTCAGAGCCTGGAGCCTGCTTTGGATTCTGTGTCTCCCTCTTTCTCTGCCCTTCCTCTGCTTACACTCTGTCTCTCTTTCTCCCTCAAAAATAAATAAATGTTAAAATAAATAAATAAACTTTAAAAAAAATTTTATAAAAGTCCTTTTCAAGCAACCTGAAAACTCTCCATTTGATTTAACCTGAATCCCTATAATCTGGTATATGAGTACATTTACATAAAATAAGTGCTTAAACAGGATACTATCCCATTTTAAATTTTTCCAAGTTTTAGGTGGAGGATATAGAGGAAGTTTCTACTTTAAAGTATACTCCAATTTTAAAATTAAAAAAATATATATATATACTCCATTTTGCTTTCATACAGTGCCAGCTTAACATATGACTATTTTCACCTCTCTATAAGCCTTATCTTTTCCATGTCTATATTCTGAACACTTTATCAAGAAATATTAACTGTCCTTTGTGACACATACTTTCCAGGAACTGTGCCCATTTTGCAGAAAAATTGTTTTCATCACCTCAAGAATGAGTACGTAGTCAGGATACAAAGGCAAGTTCACAACAAATGATGCCTATCAAAGGGCTTTCCTGTTTAGGGTTGACCACAATTAATAATAGTTTTCCAGTTCCATAATGCTCAAGATAAATATGACTAAAGTGAAAAGGGTTCCCTGGAAAAGACAAGTAAAAGGTATATTGGTTGAGTGGAATGTTAATATATTAATGAAATTGATGACATTAGTGATTTATTTCATTGACAGAATTTAGAATGAGATTCATTTATCATTATCCCACAGTCATTCATCAGCAGAATATTGCCCCAAGCATTTAGCCTCCTGTTAGCAATTTAAGTTTTCTTTGTAGTAATTATACTGGAGAAGAATACACTATGTTTGTGGTCCACTTGATTATAAATAAAATATAAACAAAATTAATATTTTATGGAAATAATATTTATATTCTTCAAGTGATAATTCTATTACTTTGTTTTACATATTTTATATTGCTCTATCTTCTCTCCTACCAAAATTACCTAGTTTGAAAAGACATTTAATTTTAATTTTACAGTAATACTCTCCTCTTCAAAAGGAAGCATAACAAAATCCCTAGTAAAAATGGATGAATTTTAGATAATGTCTACTTGATATGTAAGATATCAAAGACTTCATCGGATAACATCAATAAATCGCCAGCACATGCAGCATGCGAGCGCTCACACACATGCACGCACAAGAGTACTTAGATACCGGGCGAGTACAACCACAGTTTAGCCTGGAAACTGCTCTGCCTCTCCAAAGTTAAAGCCCTAAAAGACCCATTTTGGAGTTGGAATGGTTCAGTGAGACTGTCTCAACAACAGAGACAGATTAGAATTTAAGAATCATAGGAAAAGCAGCCTCTGGACAACTAGCCAGAATTCATGATGTTTCGATCAAGTCCGGAAAACATGGCACCTGAAGATTGTAGTTTGTAGGTTAAATCTAGTACTCGTATTTTCTTATTCTCTAATTTGTTCAAGCTAGGAATAAAGGTGACTATTCCCTCTTCATCATTGAAGGAAGATTTCCTCAGCAGATTCCTGAGCTGTCTCTCAGCGACTTAGCTTGTCTAAATCCCTTTTCCAACCGTTAGTAATTAACAAAGAATACATACAGGATAATTTATTGTAGTAGACGTTTTTAAGTGAGATCTTTCTCAAACTTAGACATAACAAGGTATTAAACTTTGTGGAAATGAATGCAATTCAATTATTTTAAAAATGGAAAGATGCTAACATATGGATATGTGTAATATACTGTAGCATCCTACTGTAAAGAGTTAAAATGGGGAAGGGGGATCACGGTATAAGGTTAGGGATAGATTGAAAATCCAGGATATGTCAAAAACCCTTCACAGAACACATGAATTTCAAGCCGGATTTTTTAAATGAGTAGGAGTGCACAAGATAGTAAAGGTTGGGTTGATGATATCCTAGGAATATGGAATACAGGTTTTGAGATGACATGGGGAACAGTGAAAAATTCAATGGAAAGACAATATGGGATGCATAATGGAGGGTACAGGGATAGATGGGAGTGTAATATAGAGTGCCTAGAGGGTACATTAGTAAGGAATATAGGGTGCATGATGGAGGAGGTCACATGGGTGGACTGGAAGAGAAGGCAGTGTTCATACAGGCAAAACTGTGAAGAGAAGTTGTGGCACAAACACGAAGACCTTGTGGATGCTACTATGGAGCTTTTATTTTATCCTTCAGCGAATGGAAGAGTCTTATATGAGACAAGTAGTTACCAAATGTGCAAATTATGGAAAGCTCATCCTAACAGCTACATGAAGAATAACTAGGAAATCAGTGGTAGTTAGGCCATCAAAACAGTTGAGGCAAAATTTTTAGACTTCTCACAAGCTTCAAGACTCAAAGAAAAAAATCCCTAATTACAGAATTTTAGGCATTAGGACTTGAAAAAGTATTATGTGACTCATATTTTATCAGGTCATTTTAGATCACAACTTATAAACTTATTGCTAGATAGTAAATTAACCAGAAAATAACAATGGTAAGGTCAAAATACACCTACTAACCAAAAACATGTTAACTTCTCACCTCATGAGTTTGGCACCAGAATAATGAACATAGGCTTCAACAAAGCCAACATATTTTTAAAATATGTGGGTTTTTTTAATGATACTAGGTTTAAGGCATTATGTTACATGCTAAGACTAAGTTAGATGCAGGGGCAGCGGTGGGAATGGAATAAGGATCATGAGGTAAAAATGGTTAAAAAAAAGGGGGGGGCTGTTAGCAGACATAATAAGTTTCATGGCTTTTCTTACCATTTTAAAATATCTTAGTGTAGTTTGGATGAAGAAATAGTTTTAGAACCCAAGCATCCTTAATCTTAGTGACAAAAGGCCTCTGTGAGATGAGAATGAAAGGAACCCGAAAACATTTTTGTGCTGATCTACTTGACCTGAATGCTGTATGTCTTACTGAATGATTAGATCAGTTCCTGGTGCTACTGGAGTTTAAAATAATGGCTGAGAAAATTAGAATGGGTCTTAAATTTACTGATAATTTTGGCAAATGTTGAAATCTGGTCCATGTGCAGCTTAGCCCATTATGCTTCAGTGGTTTTTAATGTACTATGTACTTTTAAGATTTTTTTCCCCAGATAGAAATTGTCTGCCTTACCTTCAGTGAAATTGTATCCTCAATGAAAGATCAGATTAACTGGAATAAACGCAATGCTTATAAATTTGGATTAAGAGAACACAGCTGAAAGGATGCTTAAAATGTATCTTTAAACCTAAGTGCAGAATTTCCATACATACCTTGAAATACGTATTGCAGTATTAAATGTGCTCAGTAAGCTAAGTAATGTGTTAGATAATTAATAAACATTTAACAGCACTGATTTTTATAGCCTGCTTTATTGAACTTCTTATCAGTATTGAGCAGATGGGTCATAACTATGAAAAATTATATTTTAAACATGATTACTATATGTGGATTATATTTGAAAAATACTGTTCAGTGAAGCATTTACAAATGTAATTTAATGCACAGAGCAAGACCCCAAAGTTAAGGTACTTTTCCAACATTATATACAAAAGTACTAAACTAATGTATAAAGAACATTATGCAATTATTTGAAAATAATTTGAAATAAAAAAATAATCTCCTATGTGAAAGCATAAAGTTGTATGTACAATGTCAACAAGGAGTAAACAATTTGATCGATTTTTGTTTTTGCTTAGTATACAATAAATCCATTCTCATTATCCTTTATAATCATACTTGATATATCAACAATGATGTTTGAAATTTTACATAACTACTGTAAAATTTGTATAACTAAGATAATAATCTTTCTGAATGATAGCCACTGTCGAATAAGTCTTAAATTGCAAGGAAACACACATGACACACACAAATACGCACACATACATGCATGTATGCGCCCACACCAAACGTTCATTGAAACCTGTCACAGAACTGAGAAAATGAGAAAAAAAATCTAAAAATTTTGTATGTCTCCCTAAATTATTTTATTTTAAATAATATTTGCATATTTCAGCCATTGGTTTATTATGACAGAAATGTGGGTTTTTTTAATAAAGAAATAAAGTATAGGTAATTTTTTTTAAAAACTACACTAAGACCAAAACAAGTTGTAACTGAATCTGTCTCAATTTTCAAGAGAGGTAAGCAGCCTCTAGGATGATTTAAAACTTTGTGCTGTCCCTGCTTACAGTGCCCCAGGTTAGTTAATATAACCAATAGCACATGGCAGAAGTGATAGCATGTCACTTTTGAGATTTGATTAAAAAAGACTGTGGCTTGCATCTGAGAATCTCTCTTTCTCTCATCATTCACTCTGAGAGAAGCCAGACTGCATGCCAAGAAACTCTAAAAAAAGACCACTGTAGCAAGGACTTTAAGTCCTTGGCTAATACCCGGCAAAAAACAAAAACAAAAACAAAAAACAAAAAACAAAAAACAAAACCTGAGGCCTGGAAATAACTATGAGAGAGAATTGGGAAATGGATCAAGTCTTCAGATAAAATGGTAGCCACATCTTTGAAACTTTGAGTCAAAACCACTCTCCTAGATTTCTGATTCATGGAAACTATGAGATAATAAATATTTATTATTTTAAGTTGCTGACTTTTGGGGTTATTTGTCAGCAATTGATAAATACACCAAATGACATAGTTAGCCACTAATACCTAAGAGACATAATGCTTGATAAAAGAATAGGATAGCATGTGAGTGTTTATTGCATATACAATCCAGGTTTAAAAATTAAGATATATACAAATAACATGAGCTAATATAGAAAAACATGTACAAATGTGTATGAAGATAATGATACTAAGGAAATGACATTGGAACACAGACAATAGAATCATTTGTTGAGGGCCTACATGAAGTCTTACAGAAAAGCTGCAAATATATTGATGTGTAAATGATGACATGATTTGGACAGTTTAAAGCACTCCAGATTGAAGACAGAGTTGTACAAAGACATGCAAGTGAGAAAGGACAGAAAGTGCAAAGGAAATAACAAAAAACCTAGTTGAGCTAAATACTTAGTATTTACATGCATATAGACATAATTATATTATGTATGTAATGAACTAGAGAAGTGACATTTATCTTTGAGACAGAGAATAGGTTAATATTCTATATCTAGTTTAAATTATGTATTTTTAAGGTCTCAAAATATTTTTAAGCTTTGATTTATGCTTTTGTAAAGTGAAAATCATATTACCACAAACCTACCTGTTCTGACTTCTAGTGTAAATCTTTATACTAAAACAAATCTACCTTCTTGGTCTGACTTCAGACTTAGAATGGATAGCAACAGAACAAATTCTTCTAATTCTCATCTGAATCTATTGTTCATTGTGAGTTTATTTGTTTTTACAAGAGATTTTGATGTGCTAACTTAATAGAGGAAAGAACTGTAGCATTGCCAGTTGAATAAAACATTTCTATATAAAAAGGGGTTAGTCAAGGACCCAAGAAGGAATGCTTTTTGCAGGATTATTGAATTATAAAGTAACTTCATTCATAAATTCAGTCCTGTTTCCATGCTGTTAGTCATTGTGATACATACATGACTTTGCAAATGCATGTGTACTTTAATTAGGATGACCTTGCAATGCTGTATCGCTGATTTATTAACAACAATTAATTGAATATATGCAAAAAGCCCTGTGTTTCAGAAAGTAAGATAAAACTGCTATAATCTATATCTCAGTGAGTTTATATTTTACCTCAGTCATGGATATCAAGTCATGTCTAGCATTCCAACTCTGATAAATTGGTGGTAACCACCTGGATATCTGTGTTGAAGAAAAGCTTAAGGCAATATCTGGGTTTAGAGGGAAATGGTGCCATGATCAGTTTGGAATGTCTTCCATGAGAAAAAGAGAGGAAAGAGATGGCACTTGAGCACTCTGTTGACTATATCTGTACCTATAGAAGAGGTTAAACACATAGCCATAAAAGAAAACACAGGTGATAATGCTAGCCCCAATGTGATACACTTAATAACTGCTACTGGAAATTTTTTACGTTGAAAATATTACAATTTGATAATTAGGGAAAGCTAAGGAAGAAAGCCCAAATCTAGCCTTACAGAGTAAGTTATATATTGTTAGATAAAGCTTTAAAAATGAGAAGCCCTACCCTTTCAATATAAATACAATGCTATATCATTCAACATTTTTTCTCACTCAACTCAGTTCTTCTATATTATTTTCTTGAACTGTCTCAGGATTTTATGAGGATCTGAGATCAACCTATCTGTAAGTGCTATATATAGTCAATGCTATTTTGAGTTTAGTAATAACACATTCAGTATTATCTAAAGATGAGACAAACTAAGCATATCATCGGTTAGTAATGCATTCCTCTTCAAGAAAAGGATAACTGAAAAACAGTAAGTTGAACAAAGACGGTTACTTTTCTCACAAATGAAGAAATACAGGAATAAATTCTGACATTTCTTTGGCTTCTCAGTGATGACATAGTTGTCCCATCTATTTCTACATCCATGATTCACAAAAATCATGTTAGCATCTCACCTCACACAAAGTGACTTATTATTGCAATACTTTTTTTTTTTTTTTACCTCGGAACACCAAGTCCAAGCTCAAGGTCAGAGAAGAATGAAAGAGGAAAGAAAAATCTATACATACCTGACTTATTTCAATAGGACATCAGGTGGAGTGCCTGGGTGGCTCAGTCAGTTAAGCATCTGACTCCTGAACTTGGCTCAGGTCATAATCCCCTGGTTTGTGAGTTCAAGCCCTGCATGGGGCTCTGCACTGATAGACAGAGTCTGCTTTGGATTCTCTGTCTCCCTCTCTCTCTGCCCCTCCCCTACCTGCTCTCCCTCCCTCTCAAAAATATATAAATAAACATTTTTTTTTAAATAAGACATCAGGTTACACCACAGGTGTCATTGTCCAGAAGTTCTTCCTTTATTACTGTAAGGAAGCCATCATCCAACACTTAAGTCTAGGCATCTAGCTACTTCAAACAAAGTCAGCACATAGTAAAGAAAAAGGGAGAAATGTGTAATGTATAAACACTTAACAACACCTGTTTCACTGATGTTACATAAAATGGTAGCCTTAAGCCTCCATGATTTATTTTCAAGAAGCACTTAATCAATGATGTTACACATAATCATTGTAAAGAGAATTATTGTTCATTCAACAATCATTTATAGATTACCCAAAATGTGACAAGCACTTTCTCAAGTTCTCAGGATATGAAAATTCTGAGGCTTACTTTAGACAGTTTTTCAAAAACCAGATACATTAGACTTGACATTTTAAAAAACCTTTGCAAACAAAAGCACCGAGTCCCTCACATCTATAATAATAATTAAAATGTCAATATATAAAAACAACTGTATCCTTATACTCAAGGAAAAAAAAAAAAAAGAAATAGCATTAACAATAGGATCTAACCACCAAATAAATCTAACAAAAGATAGCCAAGACCTTTGTAATGAAACAAAACAAAACATTCATGAAAGAAATTAAATAAGACAGAGTAACTCTATGTTCACAAATAAGAAAATTCAGAAACTTAGAGATTTTACTTATATTCGGTTTGACGTATAAGTGTAATTCAATTCCAATGAAAGCCCAACATACTCTTTTTGGGTATTTATCCACTACTATTAACATTTATATTAAAATGCAAAGTATCTAGAATAGTCAAGACAATGATGAATAAGAAAAAGCTCAGGACTCACCCTATTTGATCTCAAGACTTATTATAAATGTAGAAAAAATAACAAAGTACGGGATTGGCACAAAAATATATTAATAGATGAAAGGAAAATAATGGGAAGGTCAGAAATAGACACACAAATGGTGTTTGTAATATTTGACTACACTATTACGGAACAAAAGAAGCAGTCCCCCAAAATATACATTGTTTGGGGCACCTGAGTGGCTCAGTCAGTTAAGCATCCGACTTCGGCTCAGGTCATGATCTCAAGGTGCATGAGTTTCAGCACCACATTGGGGTCTGTGCTGACTGCTCAGAGCCTGGGGCCTACTTCATATTCTGTGTCTCCTTCTCTCTCTTCCCCTTCTGCTTTGTCTCTCAGAAATGAATAAACATTAATTTTTTTTTAAATACACCTTCTTTGATTCAATTTATATAACGTTCAAAATAAGGCAAAACTAATCTATAGGCTAGGAATTAACATAGTAGGTATTTTTGGAAGGGGTAAGGATAATAATTGGGAGAAGACAGAAGAGGACTTTGGAGGTCCCTGAATCTGGGTGCTTGGGTGTTCATTTTATGGAAATTCATTACACTTAAAAATTTGGGCATTTTATTTATGTTTATTATAGTTTAATACAAGATTATATAAAGGACACCTGGATAGCTCAGTTGGTTAAGTGTTCTACTCAAGATTTAGGCTCAGGTCATGATCTCATGGTTTGTGGGACTGAGCCCTGCATCCAGCTTTGGATTCTCTCTCTGCCCATCCCGTTCCTGTCCTCCTTCCCTCTCTCTCTCTCAAAATAAATAAAATAAATTAAAAAATTAAAAATTACATAAAAATCAGTAGTTATTATACTAGCAATAACCAATACAAATATTATTTTATTCATTTGTAATTTGTAATTCAATAAAATTTGTATTTTATTGAACTGTAAACTGAACAGAACTGGTTCGATTTACAAAATTAAAAAAACTATAGAATACATAAAAATAAATGTAAGATAAGATGTGAAAAATCATTATAGGTTATCAAATATATGACAAAGAAGTTTGAATAAATGAAATATGTACCCTGCTCACAAATGAGAAGACACAGTATCATAAATGTTGAAACCTCAAGTTAATATACAAATTCAATGGAATAAAATTCCACTATCATTTATCATGTAATTTCTCAAATTGACTCCTAAAAACAATAAAGTTCAAAATAGCCAAGCTAAATCTGAAAAATAAAATAAAATAACATGTATTAACTAACTGTAAAAGTCTTAAATTAGCTCAAAGACAGACAAACAGATCAAAGAACAGCAGAGTGCATATAAACATACACATATGGAGGAGTTAAGATGGTGAAGCAGTAAGGAGACCCTGAACTTGTCTAGTCCCTGGAACACAGCTAGATCAGCACCAACCCATTTTGAACACCTAAGAAATTGACCTGAGAATTAACACAATAATCTGCATAACCTGAGCCACAGAACTTGGCAGGTACGCAGTGTGGAGGGGTGAACTGGTGGAGAAAAAAGCCACAGAGGGTAGGGAACTGTTTTTGTGGAGATAGGACAGAGAAAGAAAAGGGGGTGGGGGAGGGTGGCTCATCAGGATCATGCAAGAAAAACATTCCCCCAAAAGTAGGTGGAAAGAGAGAGAAAGAGTGAAAACACTTGCAGGGGAATGAACAAGAAATCTGTTCCCCAAAACCATTGACAGGAAGAAAGAAAAGGATTTCAATATGACCAGGATTATATAAATAGTGGAGTGTAGAGTCTGAATTTCTCAAGCTCAGTGCCTGGCGGTGCTCTAGTGAGGAAGTAGGGCGAATCCTCAGGAACAGGCAGCGGGGTCTGAGGGGTCCATGTGCCACACAGGGAAAAGCAGTTCCCCTACTTGGAGTACATTAAGTAGAGCCCATATAATATTGAAAGATAGGATAAAATAGGCAGAAAAGGAAAGGTTAGGACCTGAAGTCCCTGGGTGGGGAAAAACACGTATTTTGGAATAGTGCTTGAAGTGTTTGACTACAGCAAAACCCCTCCAGGCATAAGGTCCCTTTTAAGAATGCAACAGACACCACTTACTTTCCCTTAGGTTCCTCTTAGGAATTTTACAATAAAAATACCTAACTAAACCATCAAAGTTATGTTATATGTGGTATAGTATGACCAGTCAGAATCCTCACACAATGGAGTTGAGCCAGTCAGGAATGAACAACCCCAGCACCTAGAGTTGTTCAACCAGTAAGGGTGAAACCTGAGAAGGAATGAGGTGCTGACCAGAGCCTTATAAAACAAGGACCTTTGCCTATAGTCATGGTCATACACTTTCAAATGTCCCTTCTCTGTAAATAGAGCTTTCATACTCTTCTTAACTTTTGCCTATTGCTCATTTTGTGTCCACACCCTTCATTCTTCAAAGTGGTGAGAAAAAGAGACCTGAGTATTGTGGTAAAAAAAGGTCTTGCAACAGCCATACAGACTCACAAAAGGCAAAGGTCCCAGTGGAACCTGGAGAGCTGTCACATTTGCTGGTATTGGGACAGAGATGTAGAGTGAAGTAAAATCTGGCACCAGCTGTGTGTTGTGATTTGCCACAATCTCTGAACCTCTGCTTAGTCACATGAACGTTTTCTGGGGCAAGCTGACACCTGGCCATTCCTCAGTTAGACCCTCCCCCAGAGAGTCAGTGCAGATGCAAGCTGCAGGGGTCTCGGAAGTGAGAGGTTTTGTAACACAATCCCACCAGAGATAAAAATCTGAAGGGAGGTGCCTCCTGGAAGGCGGGCAGCTTAGACATGGACAGGATAGAAGCAGGAAGTGGACAGAGGCCAGAAACAAAGGAGGGGCATGTGACTTTGAGTTGCTGAGAGTGTAAAGTTCCTGTGCCAGAGACTCGGGAGCTGAATGAAGCTATTTCCTTGTGCACATGCATGCCCACTACACTGATCCACTTCAATAAGCTAAGTAGTGCCACCTAGTGGAGAATAGAGTTGTTACACTAAGCCCCACCCAACTCTGCCCTCCAAACACATCCTCTAGAAGACCAGCACAATCATTTCACCTGCTTGTATATGGAATAGAGAGTGCTTCATAGTTTCAATTTTATGGGAAACTGGATATAACTTCATTTGGGTTTCATTTTTTGTACTGGTTCATTTATTCATTTTCTTTGCTTCTATTTTTCCTTAAACTGTTTTCTTTTTACTTTCTTTCTTCCTCTTTCTTGGACATAGAAAGAGAAAAATTTATTTTTCTTTTCTTTTTTTATTTTTTTATAAATGTTTATTTCCTTTCCTTTTTAAATTTTGTTCTATTTTATTCTATGTACTTTTTAATTTTTAAATTTTTTACCTTTTTTTTTCCTTTTCTTACCCTTTTTTCTCTATTTTATCAAGATTTTTTCAACAGGCAGAACAAAACACACCTAGGATCTAGCTTCCTTTATTTTATTATTTTTGTTTTTAAGTCTAAAAATTTTTGTGTTTATTAATTTTTTTCTTCCTCCAAAATGACTAAACTATGGAATTTACCCCAAAAGAAAAAACAAGAAGAAATGACAGCCAGGGGCTTAATCAACACAGACAGAAGCAATGTCTGAACTAGAATTTAGAACTATGATAATAAGAATACTACCTGGGGTTGAAAAAGCATAGAATTCCTTTCTGCGAAGATACAGCAATAAAATCTAGTCAGGATGAAATTACTATATACTAAAAATACTATAAGAGGTTCAATCTCAAATGGATGCCACAACGGCAAAGATGGACACAACAAAGCAGCAAATCAGTGATTTATAAGACAAAATTATGGAAATTAATGAAGCAGAAAAAAAGAGAAACAAAAGCGAAAGATCATGATACAAGACTTAGAGAACTCAGTGACTTATTAAAAAGAAATAACATCTGAATCATAGGAGAACTGGAAGATAAAGAAAGAGAAAAAGAGGCAGAAGGCTTGTGTGAGCAAATTATAGCCGAAAAATTTTCTAATCTGGGGAAAGAAACAGACATCAAAATCCAAGAAGCACAGAGAAGTCCCATTAGATTCAACAAAACTGACCATCAACAATGCATATCATAGTCAAATCACAAAATACACAAACAAGGAAAGAATTATAAAAGCAGCAAGGGGAAAAAAGTCATTTACCTATAAAGAAGACAGATCAGGTTCACCACAGACCTCTACAGAGAAATTTGGCAGGCCCAGAAAGGAGTGGCAGGATATATTCAATATACTGAATCAGAAAAATATACACCCAAGAATTCTTTATCCAGCAAGACTGTCATTCAAAATAGGAGAGAAAAGAGTTTCCCAGACAAACAAAAACTAAAGGAGTTCATAACCACTAAACCAGCCATGCAAGAAATTTTAAGGGGAACTTTTTGACTGGAGAAAGATGAAACAAAACAAAAAAGACAAAAGCAACAAAGACCAGAAATGACCAGAGAATATCACCAGAAACTCCAACTCTACAGGCAACATAATGGTACTAATTCATCTTTCAGTACTCAATCTAAATGTCAACGGACTAAACACTCCAAACAAAAGACATAGGGTATCAGAATGGATAAGAAAAAAAGGCCCCTCTATATGCTGTTTACAAGAGACTCATTTGAGACCTAAAGACACCAGAAGATTGAAAGTAAAGGCACGGAGAACCATCTACCATGCTAATGGTCATCAGAAGAAAGTGGGAGTAGCCATACTTCTACCAGACAAATTAGATTTTAAAATAAAGACTGTAACAAGAGATTTAGAAGGGCATTACATCATAATTAAGGGGTCTATCCACTAAGAAGATCTAACAATTGTATGTATCCATGCCCCAAATGTGAGAACACCCTGATATATAAATAAATTAATTACAAACATAAAGAAACTCATTGATAATAATATCATAGTAGTAGGGGACTTCAACACCTCACAGTAATGGACAGATCATCTAAGCAGGAAACCAACATGGAAACAGTGGCTTTGAATGACACCAGACCAGATGGACTTAACAGATATATTCAGAACATTCCATCCTAAAGCAACAGAATACACATTCTTATCAAGTGCACATGGAACATTCTCTAGAATAGATCACATACTGGGTCACAAATAGGTACAGCCCTCAATAGGTACAAAAAGATAGAGATCATACCTTTTATATTTTCTGACCAAAAAGCTATGAAACTCAAAATTAACCACAAGAAAAAATTTGGAAAGACCATGAATACTTGGAGATCAAAGAACATCCTGCTAAAGAATGAATGGGGTGGGGGACGCTTGGGTGGTTCAGTTAGTTGAGCATCTGACTTCAGCTCAGGTCATGATCTCATAGTTCATGGGTTCAAGCCGTGTCAGGTTCTGTTCTGACAGCTCAGAGCTTGGAGCCCACTTCAGATTCTGTGTCTCCCACTATCTCTGCTCCTCCCCATTTGTGCTCTCTCTGTTTCTCAAAAATAAACATTAAAGAAAAAAAAGAATGAATGGGTTAACCAATAAATTAAAGAGGAAATTAAAAAGGACATGTAAGTCAATTAAAAAGTACATGGAAGTACAGCCCCAAATCTCTGGGATACAGCAAAGGCAGTCGTAAGAGGGAAGTATGTAGCAATCCAGGCCTTCCTAAAGAAGGAAATAAGGTCCCAAATAGACAACCGAATCTTACACCTAAAAGAGCTGAAAATAAAACTACAATGAAAGCCCAAAACCAGCAGAAAAAGGGTAATTATTAATAAAGACTAGAGCAGAAGTCAATGATATCAGTATAAAAAAAACAAAACAAAACAAAACAAAACAAAACAGTAGAACAGATAAATGAAACCAGGAGCTAGTTCTTTGAAAGAATTAACAAAATTGATAAACCCCTACCCATACTGGTTAAAAGAAAAAGGAAAGGACCCAAATAAATAAAATCAAGAATGGAAGAGGAGAGATCACAACCAATGCTGCAGAAATACAAACAATAATAAGAGAATACTATGAGCAAGTATATGCCAATACAATGGGAAATCTGGAAGAAATGGACAAATTCCTAGAAACATATAAACTACCAAAACTGAAACAGGAAGAAATAGAAAATTTGAACAGACCCATAATCAGTAAATAAATCAAATTAGTAATCAAAATCTCCCAAAAAACAAGAGTCCAGGGCCACACGGCTTTCCAGGATAATTCTACAAAACATTTAAAGAATAGTTAACACCTCTTCTTTTGAAGCTGTTCCAAAAGATAGAAATAGAAGGAAAACTTCCACACTCATTCTATGAGTCAGCATTAACTTGATTCCAAGACCAAAGACCCCACTAAAAAGGAGAACTACAGACAAATTTCCTAGTAAATATGGATGCCAAAATTCTCAGCAATATACTAGCAAACCAGATCCAACAATATATTGAAAGAATTATTCACCATTATCAAGTGGGATTTATTCCCAGGATGCAGGGTTGGTTCAACATCCACAAATCAATCCATGTTTGGGTTTTGGGTTTTCATGATAAAAACCCTCAAGAAAGTAGCAATAGAGGGATCATTCCTCAAGATCATAAAGGCCATATATGAAAGGCCCACTGTTAATATCATCCTCAATGGGGAAAAACTCAGAGCTTTCCCGCTAAGGTCAGAAACACGAAAGAATATCTACTCTCACCACTGTGATTCAACATAGTGTTGGAAGTCCTACTCTCAGCAGTCAGACCAAAAAAGACACAGAAGGAATCCAAACAGGCAAGGAAGATGTCAAACTTTCACTCTTCACAAATGACATGATAGATACTCTATGTGGAAAACCTGAAAGATTCCACCAAAAAACTGCTAGAACTGATCCATGAATTCAACAAAATCACAGGATATAAAATCAATGTACAGAAATTGGTTGCATTTCTATACACCAATAATGAAGCAGCAGAAAGAGAAATCAAGAAATCGATCCCATTTACAAATGCACCAAGAACTATAAAATACCTAGGAATAAATCTAACCAAAGAAGTGAAAAATCTATACACTGAAAACTATAGAAAGCTTATGAAGAAATTCAAGAATACACAAAGAAATGGAAAACCATTCCATGCTATGGATTGGAAGGACAAATATTGTTAAAATGTTGATACCACCCAAAGCAATCTACATATTCAATGCAATCCCTATCAAAATAACACCAGCATTCTTCAAAGAGCTAGAATAAACAATCCTAAAATTTGTATGGAACAAGAAAAGACCCCAAATAGCCAAAGCAATCCTGAAAAACAAAACCAAACCTGGAGGCATCACAATCCTGGACTTCAAACTGTATTACAAAGCTATAATCATCCAAACAGAATGGTGTTGGCACAAAAACAGACCTATAGAATAATAGAACAGAATAGAGAACCCAGAAATGGATCCACAAACGTATGGACAACTCGTCTTTGACAAAGCAGGAAAGAATATCCAATGGAAAAAGACAGTCTCTTCAGCAAACTGGGACAGTTTTCCCAGTCTTTTCAGCTGGGAAAACTGGACAGCAACATGCAAAAGAATTAAATTAGACCACTTTCTTACACCATACACAAAAGTATACTCAAAATGGATGAAAGACCTAAACATAAGACAGGAAGCCACCAAAATCCTTGAGAAGAAAACTGGCAAAAAACTCTTTGACCTCAGCCACAGCAACTTCTTACTTGACATGTTTTCAGAGGTAAGGGAAACAAAAGCAAAAATGAAGTAATGGACCTCATCAAAATAAAAGCTTCTGCACAGAGAAGGAAACAATCAGCAAAACTAAAAGGCAACTGACAAAAAGGACATATCATTTAAAGGGTTAGTATCCAAAATCTATAAAGAACTTATCAAACTCAACACCCAAAAAACAAATAAACCAGTGAAGAAATAAGCAAATGATACAAATAGACATTTTTCCAAAGAAGACATCAAAATGGCTAACAGACATATGAAAAAAAATGCTCAACATCACTCATCATTGGGGAAATACAAATTAAAATCACAATGACATTTCACCTCACAACTCTCTGAATGGCTAAAATTAACAACTCAGGCAACAACAGATGTTGGTGACGATGCCAATGGATGTCAGCAGACAAAGAAGAACTCTTTGGCACTGCTGGTGGGAATGCAAACTGGTGCAGCCACCTGGAAAACAGTATGGAGGTTCCTCAAGAAATTAAAAGTAAAACTACCCCCATGACCCAGCAATTGCTCTACTAGGTATTTATCCAAAGGATACAGGAATCCTGATTTGAAGGGGCACATGCACCCCAATGTTTATAGCAACACTATCAACAATAGCCAAAGTAGGGAAAAAACTCAAATGTCCATTGACTAATGAATGGATAAAGAAGAAGTAGTATGTATGTGTGTGTGTATATATATATATATATATATATATATATATATATACACACACACATACATACACAATGGAATGTTAATTGGAGGTCATAAAGAATGAAATCTTGCTGTTTTCAGCAACATGGATGGAACTAGAGTGTATTATGCTAAATGAAATTAGTCAGAGAAAGACAAGTATCATATGACTTCACTCATATATGGAATTTAAGGTACAAAACAGATGAACAAAGGGAAGGGAAGCAAGTACAGGGAGATAAAGAGTAAGAGACTCTTAAATACAGAGAACAAACTGAGGGTTGCTGGTGGGGTGTTGGGTGGGGGGATGGGCTAAATGGGAGATGGGCATTAAGGACGACACTTGTTGGGATGAATGCTGGGTGTTATATGTATGTGATGAATCACTAAATTCTATTCCTGAAATCGTTATTAAACTGTCTGTTAACTAACTTGGATTTAAATTTTAAAAAATAAAAATAAACATACATATATGAAAACTGTCTAGCAAAAATAAACCAGTTAGTATCTGATGTGGTAATAATTGACTTTTGATGTGATGATATTATCCTAGTTAAAAAAAAAATCAAAAATATAACTGCCTATCTTGTTCTAATAAAAACTCCAATTAAAAATTAAACTTTATAACTATTAGAAGGAAAATATAAAATAATAAGTGACCTTTATGAAAGGGAAGTAATTCTTAGACAAATCTCTCAAAGCATAAGTCAATGAAAGTAATAAATTTAAACATAGCAAAATCTAAATATTCTATTTAATAAAAAAATCATAAAGAAAATAACTGGGAGAAAACAAGTGACTAAAAAAATAAGTACTTAACATATAAAGAACTTCTATAAATAAATAATAAACAAATTATAATAAAGCAATCAAAAAGGACCTATCAGCCTATGAAGACAGTTCACAGAATAGTAAATATATTTCTATTTTGACAAGATTATTTTGGTTTTGTTGATAATAAGTTATAGGCAAATCAGGCAGAAACTGGGAAAATAAATAGAAGTTTACTGCAATAATCCAGGCTAGAGACATTAGTGGTACAGAGTAGGACAGTAGTGGTGGAAATTCTGATTAATAATCAGATTCTATATATATTTTGCTGATGGTGCCCATAGGATTTGCTGATGAATTACATACAGATGTGAAAAAAGAAAGTGTCATGGATGAGTGCAAGGTTGCCAGCCTAAGTGGAAATATAAAGTTGTCATTCCCTGAGGTGGGAAGACTACATGAGAAAAAAGTTTTTGAAGAAACACCAAGAATTCCATTTTGAATCTATTAAATTTGAGATGCCTATGAAATATCTAAGTGGAAATGTCTAGTAGGCAGCTAATGTATGCGCCTGAATTTCAGGAGAGATTTTGGGATCAATAAATCTGCAAGTCTGCAGGGTCCATAGGTGGTTCAAGCCAAGAGAATAGCTAGAATTATGGAGAGTGAGGACAGAGAGGGGAGAGGTCCAAGGATTGAATCCTGAAGCACTGTAAAAATAAAAAGTTGAAGAGAAGTCAAGGAAAAGAGCCTTAAAGTAGGAAAAAGGAAGAGAAGTAAATAAAGCAATCTAGGAGGAAGAGTGGGATTGAATATATGTCAAAGGTTGCCATTGGTTCAAATAAGGCAAGAACTGAGAATTTGCTCTCTAGAGCTAGCAAATACGACTTGAAGATTTGTAGAGTGGTGAAGATTTGTGGAGTGGTGAAGATTTAAGACAGATTAAGAGTAAAGAAAAACACAATTGTAGAAAATTCTTTCCAGGAATTTTGTTGGAAATATAACATTATCAGGAGGGAGAATTAGGATTAAAATGGTTTGCTGATTGTTTGTACTTTTTCTTTTAGGTGGTAGTAATAGCAATACAGACATATCCTGAAGGATGTTTTCACAGCAGAAGAATGGATTACAGGGACAGTGAAGAGAGGACAGACTGGTATACAAAGAAAATATCTGTGAACTCAAATTGAGTAAGCAATGATATCTTTAAATTAAAACCTTTCATACATCAATAAAAAAAGGTGAATATCTAAATAGAAAAATGAGCAAAGGAAACAAATATTCAACTCATAAATCAGAAAGGCAAATATTTACTAAAAGATTTTCATACTTTGTAGTAGAAATTAAAATTAACATTTTATTTTAGAGATAACATAATAACTATAATACGTAAGCATCTTTCATCTTTCAAATTGAGAGGGGGAAAAATCAGAATAACCCATTTGTTAAGATCATTTGTCAGTATTTTCTAAACTGAAAATACACAATCCCACATCTATGAATTTACTCTAAAAGAAAACTTGGAAAATTTTTAAAAGATTAATTTCCAGAAATGTTCCAGCAATACTGAAAGACTGAGACCCCAAATATCCATCAATTAAAGACGTGATCACATAAATTATGACACAACTCTAATATGGAATAAAAATCATTAAGAATTACTGTATTAATACCCATGTAGATAAAAAAATTATAACAATATATTAAGTAGTTGACAGTAGAATATTATCTTATTTTCTAAAACAATAACTAAGCAGAGAAAAAGTAAAGAGATACTCCAAAATACAACTTTTTATTTAATAATTACAGATGTTTTTCACCATAAACATATGTTATATCTATATACCCTTAGTTTTGAAATAGAGAATAAAATATTTTAGTATTAAAATTATATAAGAAATGAAAAAATTCCCTAACAACTTTCTATTTTAAAAAAGTATCTTAAAAGCAAAATAGGATATACACTATCAGAGGCTTGACTTTTAAGTTCATTATGATGGAAATCATCAAAAAGAACTGGTCCTTGGAATTTGCTTCAATTCTTTCCCTGATAAGAACATATCAACCGCCTCCATCACAGGGAATAACACCATTACTTTTCTTCAGAACCCAGTCTATCTCATGAAAAAATCCAATTTCTCTTCATTACTCGCATCTGAACAAGATGTCTATTTAGTCAATTTTCCAGACCAAGAAAAACAAGAGTTCCATAGTTCACTCTAAATCTCAAAAACCCCAAACAATTATATCAAATAGATGAGGCCCCAAATTGAGACTTTTCAGGGAGTAGTAAGAGCCATTTTGCCTCGAAGGTTCCTCTGCTTTTAGAACTAAATGATGCAAACTTCCATAAAACTCTTTGTCACTGGAGATTTGTGAGAATCAGTCATTCTCCCTTAGGGCTGATGATTGCTCAGTGTTTTCTGTATCATGGTGCCAGACTTTATTGTTACACTTTTTGTTATTATTATCCTCTATGACTAAACTGAAGCTTTGAAAATTGAGACATTCAGTTTCCATTGCCTAAGGATAAGTAACAGCTAATGATTACAGAAAGGGAAATGGAAGTAGTCATTTCCACCACCAAGGAAGCCCTTAAAAAGCCTGAGATGACAAGTGACCATTGATCTTCATTGGGATACTCGATTCTCGCTTTATATGACAGATATATTTGCCCTCGTTTTTGATATTTATGCAGAAATCTTAATTATTGCAAGAGTTTAAGAGAGCCATGATTGTCTCTTGAGGACATTTAGAGGATTGCTTTAAGGCAAAAATAACTATGTTGCTTAATGTTTAAAATGTCTTTGAGTGGTACTACTTTCAAAAAGTTTGAATTCGAATTCTGATTTTTAATTGCTTAAGGGGCACATTATTTCACTAATATCAATCTCCCTCACAGCTGAAAACAAAATTTAAATTTGTTGTAACTGCTATGTTTAACAAATTTAAATAACAAACAACTCTGCTTTTCTTTACATATTTTTATTTTATTTTATTTTATTTTATTTTATTGTATTTTATTTTATTTTATGTTTATTTTATTTTTGAGAGAGACAGAGAGAGAGCAAGTGAAGGAGGGGCAGAGAGAGACAGACAGACACAGAATCTGAAGCACGCTCTAGGGTCTGAGCTGTCAGCACAGAGCCTGAGGACATGGGGCTCAAAATCAAACCATGAGATCATGACCTGAGCTGAAGTCAGACTGACTGAGCCACCAAGGCACCCCTTTTAATTTTATTATTTTATTTTATTATTTTATTTTTATGTTTATTTTATTTTTGAGAGAGAGAAAGTGGGGGAGATGCAGAGAGGGAGACACAGAATCTGAAGCAATCTTTACATATTTTTGAAAAATCACTCATTTTTAAAGCAAAATTATAAAAGCAAAGGGAAATATAACTTCTATTTATAGATACCTCAAAAACATTAGCCATTTTGTGTTTTACATGTATTTTGAGCACATTACACACACACACACACACACAAATAGATGATAGGTAGATGATTGATAGATAGATACATAGATAGATAGATATAGATAGATATGTTGGTCACAAGAACAGTAGCATAATCTGGACTCTGATTCCCATTACCTAAACCTGTAAATATCCTTGCTTATTTTCATAAACCTGGTTTCTAAAACTTCTCTCAATTCTGGGAGAAAATTCCACAAATTTTTCTAACCAATTCTTTCTTTTTAACTTCATATAAACAGTTATTTTCTGTTGCTTACAACCCAAAATCTTACTGATATAATTCAACTGAAAACCTCAGTAAAACTGGCATATAGCAAACAATTTAGTGATGGTAGTTATTTTATTATATTTATCACTATTTGGGGGGAGGATTTTTTATCACAAAGAATTTGTAAATGCTGGAGTCATTTAAATGTATTCTTCACATATTCCTCAGGAAGAGCATTCCTATGTACAAACCACATCACTAAGCACATAGAATAAAACATGTCTGTCATGTTTAGCATTTTGTCCCAAGGGGTTAGCATTGTGATTTGTACATAGGGGTGCTCAATAAATATTTGTGTATGGATCAATTAATAAATGCCTGCCTGAATTAATGAATAAGTGAATGGATGTGTAAGGAAGCTCTTATTTTTCATGTACTCTGCTCTGGTCTTTCTAAAGATTATGTGCAGAGCATTGTACTAAATGCAAACAAAAACTGAATGAGGAAGATGTTATTTGAGCGCCATTTTGAATTAAGAAAATTGAGTCACAGACAGATTAAGAAAATTTCCCTAAATCACCCAGTCAACATATGACAGTTTTCATTAGAACTCAGGCAGCCTTATTCTAATACCTTCTCTGACAACATACTGTATGTACTTCTCATTGGAGTTACTTAATTGGAGAAAGGAACACAAAGAAGAAAGAGAGAAAAAAGAAGCCAAGAATGTAGAGAAGAAGAAATGACTACATTACTAACAGACCACCTTTAAAAATCCCTATTATTTTCACCCACTTAAAAACATTCTTACTTGGCTCCCCACACACACACAAAAATGTTATGGTTTAAATTATACATTTAAACATAAATTCTGCAAACCAGCATTGTTCTGTCATGTATTGGTAACAAATCATATCAAAATCAGTGCTCATCTAAAACTAAAAGGAAACATCCACTTTTACCACTATTATTTTTTGCTGTTTTTAAACCACATGTATTTTCAAACCACATGCAATGTCATAGTTTCTCACATAAAACTTATGATTTAATAGGAGAAATGTGCCTGCTCATGTTTCACTCACCCTCAATGGCAAGAAACATCATTTGCAATGCTTAAAAAATATTATATATGAAAGTATAATTTAAACATTTCAAGGTAGGATCCATAGTAATTCTAGTAAGCAAAAGGCTGCAAGTCAGAAGTGATTGAATAAAGTCCATGGGGGCAGCTGATAAACAGTGAAACTAAGATCACCACGAAACATTTCACGAGCAGAGAACATTAGCAGTCCAACAAGACTATCTTTTGGTAGTGAGCTAAAGAGGCCCAAGCACAGTTGGAAGTGCTGGAAAAATTGCTTTAAGGCTCCATTTACTCATGCAGAACTAATGATGCATGAGAAAAAATGAGTCCCAAGTTTAAGTAATTTTGGGTAATGGAGCAAAACATATTCCCTCACTGAAGATCCACATGGCACATTAGCATTTTGAAGATACTGATAAGTCATATAGTAAAGGCAGTGATTCAATTTTGTTTATTCCATGACTTTACATTTCTACTTAACCACAAGCCTCACCATTTTTATATAAACATTTAAGCTTTCAATAGTAGTAATGTTCCTTGGAAACACAACAACAAAAATAATTCTTTAAGAATTACTGAAGCACACTGATATTCTATGTGATGTAGGATACAAAGAAAAAGATGGTAGTAGTAGCAGTTAGTTCCTAAACTTTTCAAACTCCCCATAAAACTTGCAAAATAACAAAGCAAAACAAAACAAAACAAAATGCAACATTTACCGAAAAACAAACTGAAAAGGTATCCTCATGAACTATAATAGGTAAGTGGATATGTTCTTACTATAAATAGTTTTAATACAAATGGTGTCAGCATAAAAACAGAAAAAATGGAAAAATATCTTAGAAGTATCAGGTCATATTTTGATCACTTCACAAAAAACAAAATAAAAAAAAAAGAGGGATTTCTAGAGCAACAAAGCTAAAAATGTGACACTGATTCACACCTACTCCTGAAACTAGAAAAGAATTACCATCAAATCTTACACAATATTATTATAAGAAAAAAGAGAAAACAGTAAGAAATTAGATCTCTACACAAAACTAATAAACATTTTAATAATGTATATTTCAAAACCGGCCAAAAGAAATTGAAAAAATGAAAAAACCAAAGAAAGAATCACAGAAATCACTATAAGAAAATTGAAGCAAATGTGTAAAATATTTGAAAAGAGAGGTTATGAAACTGAGAAAAAAATATTTTAAAATTAAAGAAAGTTATTTCAGAAATGAAGTGTAAACAAAATTAAGTAGGAAAGCAAATAAGTTCAGTGGGGAAGCTCCTTAGGAAAAGTAAACAGGAAGGATAAAATTTTTCAAAATTTAAAAGCAATGAAGACTTTAAAAAAAAGAACCTTCAGCAAATGTGATAGAGAACATAGGCAAAGAAGATCAAATATACATATAATAGGAGTTTCTTAAGAAGTACAAGTTAATGGAACAAGTACAAAAAGTATGATTAAAGAAAGCTTACTAAAGAAAAAAGAAATTTTAACCTATATATTGAAAGAACAAACTGCATACCTGAAAAAATCAAATCTAGATGAAAAAATCAAATCTAGATGATCAAAACTAAGAAAATTTAGCAGAATTATTGAATTTTAATGTAAAAAAAAGACAAAAAAGAAAAAACTAGACAAAAAGAACAAGTTCTGGGTAATGAAAGAATAAACAGATTATTAGAATTTTTTTGTTTTTCTTTTTGTTTTAACAGCAACAGTATAATTGGAAGTTACTAGAATAATGTGTTTAAGTTACTCAAGGAAAGAAAGAGTAAGCAAAAGTATTTATATCCAATTAAGGAGACTAAAAAACTGAAGACATACTATTCTCAATATGGAAGAACCCTAGAGATGTTTTGTTAATCTATTTCAGAGGATTCTAGTAGAGAATGAGATTCATATATGAAGCTTCCCAATGTCAGAGAGACACTGGCTTAAGGACTGGTGATGATTCATTACACACACACACACACACACACACACCACACACACACACACACACATATAATATTTATTATTATGTTATTTTGTATATATACAATTTACTGCAGAAGTAAAATAAGTGATGAATAAAAGGAAGCTACTATAGAATGTAATGGCTCTATGCTCTAGTTAATTTGAAAAGTGAGACAAAAAGGTGAAAGCATATGAAAGTAGGATAAATTTATTGATTTAACTACAATTACAAGCATATTGCTAAAATGAGATGATGAGGAAATAGTAGTGGGGAAGACATGGTTACTATCTAATTTCAATATTCATAAAGCGAAACTCTTCTTGCTAAGGAAAAGGGTGGGACTCAGGCTATTATATAAACATTAGAACAGTAGTAAATAACATAAAAATAAGATGAATCTTTTTTTAATATGCATAAAATTTGAAAAGTTAAAGTCAAGTGGAAAGCACAGGAAGTTAGACTTATTAAAAGATATTTTGATTTTCAAGTTTGACTTTGGGAACATCCATTTTACATAATTTAAAATTCAATGGCCTAAAATTATAAATGAAATAAAACTAAATTATGCATGTATCCAATTGGTGACATAGCTACACAAAAACCATTTATTTCAACTTACTTTATTATACTGTAATTTGATTATACAAATCTAATGAAATGGAAACCTATGGACAAAAAAATAATCTTACTTTGCAAAACTACATTCAGTAGTAATAATATTTTTGCTACCTTTTTATTTTGTTTTACCCGGAGTCTTTTTTTGTGTGAGTATATGTGATGTAGCAAATAAATACTTAAATTGAAAATCCCTTTACAACTGGGTTTTTCAGCTTGGAAGAAGGAGGAGATCTGAGATGTGTGACATTGGGATAAAACTCCTTATTACTGAATTTGATTATAGAATGTCAATATGAACCATAATATATTATACCTTTTAAAACTACTTATACACACTCAATGTCTTTCTTTCTGGGGAAGCTGTTAAAACAATGTACCGATGTAGTTCAGATTTTTTTTTTGATAAGAGAAAACAAAGAAGGCATTAGAATTATTATGGTCATAACAAAAGCATTCAGGATCAGGAGACAAACAAAACAGTCTCTTACTATAGGCTATGCTAAATTGAAAGAAACCGGGGGCGGGAGGAGCCATGATGGCTAAACAGCAGGGAAGTTTTTTGTGTGTCTTGTGTCCATGAAATACAGCCAGACCAACACTAAACCATCCTACACATCTAGAAAACTGATTGCAGGATTAATACAACAACCTGCACAACTTGAACCACAGAATTCAGCAGGTACTTGGCGTGGAGAGGTGAACTTGGGGAGAGAGAAGCCGGCGGTGGGCAGGGAGCCGCTTTTGCAGGTGGAGAGAGGATGGAAACGAGAGGGTGGGACTATGGGAAAAGCACCCCTCCCCAAAAGCAGCTGCAGAGAAAGTGGAAAATTGGAAACAGCTGCAGGGACAAAACTAAAAAGGGAGAAAGAAGAAAGGACAGGTTTTAAATTCCATTAAGACTAAACAAGGGGAGCACAAAGGCTGCAATTTCACAGCTCGATACCTGGCAGTGCTCTGGTGCGAAGGCTGAATCCCCAGGAACAGAGTGGGTCCGGGATGTTCTCTGGCCACACAGGGAAATGCAGTTCCACTGCTGGAAGGACATTTGGTAGAGACTGTTGAAGCCACCTGGTCCCAGCAGATCCCAGAAAACGACCACATTCGCTGGTCCTGGAACAAGGTCGTTAAGGGTGAAGCCTGGTGCCAGATGTGTGTTGTGATTTTCCATAATCCCTGAAAAGCTGCCACTACACTATCTCGCGGACTTTTTCTGGGACTGGCTGGCACCTGGCTGCAGTCTCGGGGAACCGGCAGCAGCAGCATGCAGCAAGTTTTCCTGGGTGCAGCCGACATTCAGCCATTCCTCATTTGGCCATTGCTTGGTGAGACCCTCCTGCAAAGGGGCGTGACAGGTCAAAGCCTCAGTCCTCCGGAAGTAAGAGGCCGGGGAAAACAGCCGCATCTGAGACAAAACTCAGTAGAGAGGTACTGCCTAGGGCCTGGTCACAGAGAGTGAAAAAGCGGGGAGTGGACGGAAGCTGAAGAGAGAGGCGGGGTGCGTGACTGATGATCTGGGAGAACAGACTGGGTCGCTGGATGGTGCCATTTTTATCAATCCTGCGCATGCGCATACGCACCCATGAGCTCCGCAACAATCCACCCTGGCTAGCACCGCAGATAGCAGCGCCATCTAGTGGAGAGCGGCGCTGTTACACTGAGCCCCGCCCAACCGGGCCAAATTTGCTCTTCAAAGACACTAGCCTCACCACCGGCTTAGTTGATGGACTATAAAGAGCTATATAGACTGACTTCTAAGGGAAAAACGAAACAATTTCAGTCCTACTTCAATCTGTTAGCAGGTTCATCTATTCAATTTTCTTTCTTTCTTTTTCTTTTTTATTTTTCTCTTTTACAATTCTTTTCTTTTTCTTGAATACAGAAACAAATTCATTTTTATTTTCAATTTTTATTAAAAATATTTTCTTTAATTTTTATTCCTATATTTTTTACTTTTCTGTAATTTTTTTCAAATTCTATTTTACTTCCATCATTTTATTTTAGTCTAATTGAGTGTATTCACCTTTTCAAATTTTAAATTTCCTTTTTTCTTTCTTTTTTTGTTTCTTTTCTCTTTCTTGAATGCAGAAAGAGAAAAACTTCATTTTTGCTTTTAATTTGTATTAAAAATATTTTTATTTGATTTTTTTGTACTATATTCTTTACTGTTATGTATATTTTTTCATATTCTACTTTACACCCATCATCTCATTTTAGTCTACCTCAGTGTATTAATTTTTTCAAATTCTCAAATGATTTCCTTTTATTCCACCCCCCCTTTTTTTCTCTAATCTGTCAAACCACTTTCAACACCCAGACCAAAACACACCTAGGATCTAGCATCATCTATTCGATTTGTGTGTGTGTGTGTTTAATTTTTAATTATAATATCTTTTTAATTTTAATTTTTTTAATTTCAATTTTTCTACCTCATTAATTCCTTTTCTCCCTTCAAAATGACAAAACGATAATAAAAATACTAGCTGGAGTTGAAAATAGATTAGAATCCCTTTCTGCAGATAAAAAGTAAAAAATAGCCAGAATGAAATTAAAAGTGCTCTAACGGAGCTGCAATCACGGATGGATGCAATGGTGGAAAGGATGGATGAGGCAGAACAGAGAAGGGGACTATTATGCTAATGGTCTACCAAAGAAAGCCGGAGTAGCCATACTTATATCAGACAATCTAGACTGTAAAATAAAGAGTGTATCAAGAGATGCAGAGGGCATTATATCATAATCAAGGGGTCTGTCCACCAAGAAGACCTAACAATTATAAACATTTATGCTCCAAATGTGAGAGGACCCAAATATATAAATCAATTAATCACAAACAAAAAGAAATTCATTGATAGTAATACCATAATAGTAGGAGACTTCAACACCCCACTCACAGCAATGGACAGATCATCTAATCCAAAAATCAACAAGGAAACAATGGCTTTGAATGACACACTAGACCAGATTCACTTAAAAGATATATTCAGAACATTTCATCCTAAAGCAGCAGAATATACATTCTTCTCCAGTGCACATGGAACGTTCTCCAGAATAGACCATATACTGAGACACAAATCAGCCCTAAGTAAGTACAAAAAGATCGAGATCATACCGTGCATATTTTCAGACCACAACACTATGAAACTTGAAATTAACCACAAGAAAAAAATTGGAAAGATAACAAATACTTGGAAACTGAAGAACATCCTACTAAAGAATGAATGGTCTAAACAAGCAGTTAAAGAGGAAATTAAAAATTATATGGAAGTCAATGAAAATGATAACACCACAACCCAAAACCTCTGGGATGCAGCAAAAGTGGTCATAAGAAGCAAGTATATAGCAATCCAGGTCTTCTTAAAGAAGGAAGAAAGATCTCAGATACACAACCTAACCTTACGCCTTAAGGAGTTGGATAAAGAACAGCAAATAAAACCAAAAACCAGCAGAAGACAGGAAATAATAAAATTTGAACAGAAATTAATTTATCGAAACCTAAAAACCAGTAGAACAGATCAATGAAACCAGATGCTGATTCTTTGAAAGAATTAACAAAATTGATAAACCACTAGCCAGTTTGATCAATAAGAAAAAGGAAGGGACCTAAATAAATAAAAGCAAGAATGAAAGAGGAGAGATCACAACCAACACAACAGAAATAAAAACAATAAGATGAGAATATTATGCGAATAAAATGGGTAATCTGGAAGAAATGAAAAAATTCCTAGAAACATATACACTACCAAAACTGAAACAGGAAGAAATGGAAAATTTGAACAGACCCATAACCAGTAAGGAAATCAAATTAGTAATCAAAAATCTGACAAAAAACAAGAGTCCAGGGCTAGATGGATTTCCAGGGGAATTCTACCAAACATTTAAGGAAGAGTTAACACCTATTCTCTTGAAACTGTTCCAAAAAATAGAAATGGAAGGAAAACTTCCAAACTCTTTCTAGGAAACCAGCATTACCTTGATTCCAAAACCAGACAGAGACCCCACTAAAAACGAGAACCTTAGACCAATTTCCATGATGAACAAGGATGCAAAAATGCTCAACAAGATATTAGCCAACCGGATCCAATAATACATTAAAAGAATTATTCACCACGCCCAAGTGGGATGTATACCCGGGATGCAGGACTGGTTCAATAGCTGCAAAACAATTATCGTAATTCATCACATCAATAAAAGAAAGGACAAGAACCATATGATCATCTCAATAGATGCAGAGAAAACATTTGACAGAATACAGCATCCTTTCTTGATAAAAACCCTCAAGAAAGTAGGGATGGAAGGAGCATACCTCGAGATCATAAAAGCCATATATGAATGACCCAATGCTAATATTATCCTCAATGGGGAAAAACTGAGAGCTTTTCCCCTAAGGTCAGGAACAAGACAGGGATGTCTACTCTTGCCACTGTTATGCAACAGCATTGGAAGTCTTAGCCTCTGTAATCAGACAACACAAAGAAATAAAAGACATCCAAGTCGGCCAGGAGGAGGTCAAACTTTTACTCTTCGCAGATGACATGATGCTCTATATGGAAAACCCTAAAGATTCCACCAAAAAACTGCTAGAATTGACTCATGAATTCAGCAAAGTTGCAGGATATAAAATCAATGCACAGAAATCAGTTGCATTCCTATACACCAACAATGAAGCAACAGAAAGAGAAATCAAGGAATTGATCCCATTTACAGTTGCACAAAAAACCATAAAATACCTAGGGATAAATCTAACCAAAGAGGTGAAAAATCTAGACACTGAAAACTATAGAAAGCTTATGAAAGAAATTGAAGAAGACATAAAAAAAATGGAAAAAGATTCCATGCTCCTGGATAGGAAGAACAAATATTGTTAAAATGTCGATACTACCCAAAGTATGGAAAGAGCCCAAATGTCCATCGATGGATGAATGTATAAAGAAGAAGTGGTATGTATATACAATGGAGTATTACTCGGCAATCAAAGAGAATGAAATCTTGCCATTTACCACTACATAGGTGGAACTGGAGGATATTATGCTAAGTGAAATTAGTCAGTCAGAGAAAGACAAATATCATATGACTTCACTCATATGAGGACTTTAAGATCAAAACAGATGAACATAAGGGAAGGGAAACAAAAAACTATAGAAACAGGGAGGGGGACAAAACAGAAGAGACTCATAAATATGGAGAACAAACTGAGGGTTACAGGAGGGGTTTTGGGAGAGGAGTGGGCTAAATGGTTAAGGGGCACTAAGGAATCTACTCCTGAAATCATTGTTGCACTATATGCTAACTAATTTGGATGTAAATTTAAAAAAAATTAAAAATAAAACAAGTTAAAATAAAAAAAGTAAATTGAAAGAAACGAAGTATGTGTAATTCCATAGTTCATAATGATGCTAAAAAGTAAAACAAAACAAAACAAAACATCCATATAAGTAATTTGGATGATGCTGGGGAATCAACTTACTACTTTGGAAATCAGTAAACATATTTTATCTTTACTGTGTGAATTGTCCTTCAGGCTTAACAAAGAGTAAATGATGAAAAAATTTTATGGAAGAATTCAGCCAATAAATGGATAAGAATGAAAGAGTATCACCATTATGGAACACTTAATGAATTATTGGACCTAAGAAATTATCATCAAGAGTTTTTAATGTCATGAAAAAAGATATAGATATTACATACCTCCTCATGACATAGTCTTATCTAAAATTGGCTTTTACCTAAATTTTATCAATCTTTAGATCTAATTGACAATTTACAGGAAATTCATGGAACAAAGAAAAAAGTGTAAGAATAACACGTGAATGAAAATTATGAAACTTCATGGTGTAGGAAGCTGTACAGAAAAAAATATCCTGGTGTATTTTACAATAGCAACAAACAAGGATGTAGGGAAGAAAGTTGATAGAGGGGTAATTATGGATTGAAAGGGTCTTAGAAAATATAGCAACCTAATCACGTCTTAATTTTTCTTTTAAATCCTGAATCATATAATTAACTTGTCTTTTTAAGTAGGCTTCATGCCCATCACAGAGCCTAATGGGGAGCTTGAATTCACAACTCTGAGATCAAGACCTGAGCTAAGATTAAGAGTTCAACAGTTACCCAACTAAGCCACCCAGACACTCCTCATATAATCAAATTTTTAAAAAGACGGGGAGTGAGAGGGAGGAAGATCGTAATACAATTAGAGATTTTTGAACATTTTGTAGACATTGCATGTTTAAAAATTATAACTAGGTGCAAAAATGATAACACCATCATGGTAAAAACTTATGTTAAACATAAGTACAGATGATGAAGTTTTCTTTAAAATATTCTGAGTAGTGTAATTATAGATAAAACAAGGAATTATGAGTAGAGGATTATAGATGAAACAAATTTGGTTGATTAATGACAGATCATTTATAAAATTAGGTGAGAGGTACATGGAGATATGTCATATTATTAATGCTACTTTTGTATATGTTTGAATTTTTTCATGATAAAATATTTAAAAGAAAAATACATGTTTATATTTATATGTATAGTTTTAATGTTTAAGTTATGTATAATGTTTTTATACATGCACATATATTTAAAAGAAAATTATATATGTCTATATATATAATGTTTTAAATAAAAAATATAATTTTCTGTGAAATATTTTATTGTAGACATGTATGCAATTTAGTTGTATATGATTTATTTATAATTTGGCTTTCTCTTTAGATCATATGTATCATTTATTAATATATCTGGATGGAATCCACAGGCATGATTTCTTTTCTTCATATGAATAAATCACCTTTTTAAAGCAAACTTTCAAAGTCAAACATGATACTAGGAATTAGAAACATGGGTAGAATGAGCTAAGTGCACTTTTTTTTAGAGTCACTAATTAAAAGGTGAACTTCCATGCCTTCCTGAACTGAAATGTGTAACCATACCTGTACACTTAGGCTTATAATTTCTATAACAAAAGCATCACTGATAAACAGTTAATGGTGCACAGATGCACACATATTATTTGGAAAAAAAAAACACATGAAGTATGATTTTTTTTAAATAAAGTGATTTTAAAAGAAGGTATTTTAAAAAATAGCCCCTATGTGCTTCGACTTGTTTCCTATGAATTAACACACTAAATAGGTAGCATTTCAAATAGTTCTAGGGGTGATGAGCTGGATAGAAAAATGCATGGATTTTGGAGTCAGATAAACAGGTTAAATATTGTGTCTGCCACATACCAGCTGTGCAAACTTAGAAAGGTTATTTAATTTCTCTGAATCTCAATTTCCTCTTCATACAAAGTGAAAAGAATATTATATATAACACCTGGCACATAGTAAATACTCACTAAGTAGTTAGTAGTAGTGTATTTCTGAAATAACTCTTCAATTTCCTGTAGAAGGATCTCAAAATGAATTTTTTACTATTAAAAAAATGATTTCTATTTACAGTCATTTGAGTGCATGTTATCTTAAAACCATTTATAGAGAAAATGAATTAACTCACTCAATATATGAATAAAAATGGGCTTATACGTTCATTTTTCACCTCTGGAAACTTCCGTTCACATCTTTCCTTTGGTCTTGAGTGAAAATGAATTTAATGGTCTGCCTCATCAATAGCCCCATTATCACAAAGCTGCCATGCAAGTCAGTATAATTTAGTACAATTGTCATTCTGTTAGTCTCTGCTCAAAATTAAGCCAGGATCAAAAATAGCAAATTGTCTTAATTTTTCCTAGCACACTGATAGAACTGTATCCATAAGTCCTGCTGCCCATATTATTTTAGCTCTAAGTAATGTCATGAAGATATTTTATTCATGACTTACATGTTCCAGAGCTATGGCTTTCAAGTTTGTCTAAAATCATGATCAACTTCAAATTTTTAAGAAATATTGATGCTCAGCAATCCTGATTTGTTGATTGTGGGTAGGAGTCAGGAATTGGTATTAAAAAGTCAAGTAAATACCCAAGTGATTTTCTTTAGTAGGAAAGCTTAGTCTCTTGCTACTCAAAGTTGGTTCATGGACCAGAAGCTTTGGCATTATCTGGGAATTTGCTAGAAATGCAGAAACAGGTCCTGTACTGGTCCTGAACAGAGCTTGCATTTGACAAGATCCCCATGTGAATCACATGGACATTATAGTTTGCCAAGTACTATCCAAAGTTTACCTTGAATTCACTGAATTTTCAATTAAGCTACAATTTAGACCTCTACACATAGTTGCCTAATTAAACTTTTGAATTACATTAGTAGAAAATGTACAAAAAGTGAAGTAGAGATAGTATTCATCCACTTATAAATTATCTTAAACTTGAAAAAAGAATATTTGGGTGTCTTGAAATAAGGAAACTCATAGCATTTTTAAGCATCATCATCATCATCATCATCATCAATGGCTGTTGTAACTTTCCACTGGAGTACACTGAATCATATCTTAGATTATAATTGAGTATTTATATTAAGAGCAAGTAACACTTCAGAATTATTTTAGATTCAAGTAGTTAATATTCTGTTCCTAAAAGAATATGCATCTATATCTATATACCTATACGTACATATAGTATTCATTTTATGTTCTTAAGAGGCTGTATAGAAATTAACATAAGTCCATACGCTTTTGAATCACTGATTATATTCCCTGAGAATAAACAACATAGGTTTTTAAAAATCCTGAGTGGATTTATGCAATATGAGAATTATTTCAAAATTTTTTCTTTCATTCTTTTCATTCAAAGAGTAATGTTTTATTTTTTATGTATTTTTTAAATTTAAATTTTTTTTTAAGATTGAGAGAGAGAGAGCACCTGTGCAAGCAAGGGAGGGGAAGAGGAAGAGAGAATCTTAAGGTGGCTCCACACTCAGCATGGAGCCCAATGTGGGGCTCAATCTCATGATCATGAGATCATGACCTAAGCCAAAATCAAGAGGTGGATTCTTGGAGCACCTGAGTGGTTCAGTTGATTAAGCTACCAGCCCTTGATTTCAGTTCAGGTCATGATCTCACAGTTCTTGAGTTTGTGGAGCCTGCTTGGGATCCTCTCTCTCTCTCTCTCTCTCTCTCTCTCTCTCTGCTTATAATTTCTCTCTCTCTCTCTCTGCTTATAATTTCTCTCTCTCTCTCTCTCTCTCTCTCTCTGCTTATAATTTCTCTCTCTCTCTCTCTCTGCTTATAATTTCTCTCTCTCTCTCTCTCTCTCTCTCTCTCTCAAAAAAAAGGAAAAAAGAGTTGGACACTTAATCAACTGAGCCACCTAGGTGCCCCAATAGAGTAATCTTTTAAAACAAATCTGATCACAAAAGTCCCCTGTATAAAGTTCTCCAAAAGCATTCCATCCCATTAAAAATAAAACAACAACAAAACCCCAGCTTCTTAGTCTGGCCTAGAAAGTCCATCTTTTTTCCTAGGTCACACCAGACTCACTTCCTACATGGAACCTTTGGACCAAATCTTCACTCTGCTGCTAGGCTCAGCCCTCTGGCTTTTGTAAGCTGGGCTCCTGCTTGTTATTAAATCTCAGAGAGGTCGGCTCTAAACGCCCAGCCCAAAATAGCTACCTAGCCACCTCCTATAGAGCACCCTCTATAACACTTTTCAATCTATTTTCTTGTGTATTTATTTTTATTATCCACTGTACCACTTAAGGATATAAGACTCATGAAATAAGGGATACTGCCTGTTTTTCACTATAACAAGAAATATTTTTTAATGGCATTATAAGATAATAAATCCCATGGAGCAGTGGAGATGTCAGTCAGGAAATGCTGAGTGAGAGTGTGTGACATTTTAATATTTAATATGAAAATATCCTTATTAAGCATCTATGATACCAGGCTCTGCACTGGGATTATATACACCATCTCTAGTCCTTACAGTCGTACTCATAGATGGATTTGTCATCATTTTACAATAGATGAATTTGTGACTCCTGAAGATTATAAAATTTATTGACGTTCCCTCTACTAGTAACATTGGAACCAGGATTTGAACAAAGGATAATCTAGACTCAAAATATCCAACCCCATAATTCCTCCCATTAGAAAATTTGATGGTCCAGCGGTACCTGGGTGACTCAGTGGGTTGAGTGTCCACTTTCGATTTCTGCTCAGGTCATGATCTCATGATTGTGAGATCAAGCTCCATCTTAAGCTCTGTGCTGAGCGTGAAGCCTTGCTTGGAATTCTCTCTGTCCCTCCTCTGCTTGTGCTCTTTCTCTCTCTCAAAATAAAAAATAAACATAAAAAAAGTTGATGGTCCATGTAAAGTAATCAAACAATTTTAGGATACCTCCCAAGAATTAGGTACTTATAAATATAATATTGCCTTTAAAATTAGTTCTATGTTATCATAATTCTACGCTCTACATCAGGGGATAATATGAGATGCACTTATATGTGTATGAAGCTTGAGATACAAAAAACATTTGCTTATGTAGATTAAAATATAGATATGATACATAAATCAGGAATTAATTAGAACTTTCCACCATTAATTCCCTCCCTGCAAATACCTTCATCACCAGACCGAGATCATCTTTGTCATAATTCTCTACTGGAAATTTAATTTTTTCATCCTTTGCATACTGTATTCTTTGAAAGAAAGTCACTATATAGATCTTACATTCTCCACTTAAGGAGTAGGGAATTATATCTCTGCCACTTTGAAGGAAGATTATTTACATAAACTATGTGGAATTCTTATAATAGGGAGATATGTTATTCTCTCTCATATATTTGTATAAATAATCATTTACATAAATATGGAAGCATACTAAAGTTATTTAAATTTTTGGTAAAATTGCTCCGACTTCAACCATTGGGAGCTTGATTCAGTTAGCTTTAAGACCCTTTGACATATTTCCATAATTGTGTGTTGTTATTGTGTTATTGTTGCTTCTGTTTTTGAGCAGTTCTTTTCTTTCTGGTACTACAGGAAGCTCCAGGCTCATCTTGTACATTTCTTGCCACAGTCTTAGATTCAGCCATTTCTCCAAGAATCTCTTTTCTTTTATTGGAGAACAGTATCAGAAATCAAGAACTGGGCTCTAGATGTGCTGATTGCTACTAAAGTGATTTTAGGCTCTCTCAGCTAAAGAAGAAATAAAATATATGTGTTTATACTTACCTATATTTAAACATATCTATAAATATTTCTAAATGTAACCATCTATATCTGTATGAAGCTAAACTTGAGTGTATACCTACATTTCCGGCTCTAATCCATGATCAGGTGGATCATTCTAGACTCCTGAAAACTCTCACTCCTATAGTAAAAACAAAAACAAAAAAACAAAACAAAACAACTGGCTTACAACTCTCATTTACTTGACTGTACAATTAACAGAGTTACTAACCTCTACTCCCATGAGAAATGACTTCCTCAACTAATGTACCTTGCTTATCTACAGGGTATTTTTAACCTTTAGTCTTACATATTTCCTTATTTCCAAAGTCACTAAGGCCAGTACTTTCTCCCCACACACACTCTTAAATGAGGTTTTGTACACTTGCAATAGAGTTAAATTGCTTTGTCACACTCTGAACTCTATTCTGGGAACCCCCAGCCTCCCAAATCTACATACATTAAAGTTCACTTTCTGCACTGTAAAGTTCAATGGGTTTTGAAAACACCCATTGTTTCTATTTGAATATCGCATCGAACATCAGATGTTATAATGAAGAGTTTCACCACTCTCTACTTAGGAAATAATGAATCCAAAACAAAATAAAAATTTTAAGTAAAACAAAAAGCAATTTGCATATCTGGAGAGATTGCAGAAATGAGTGCCACCATCAAGACTTGAAGGATACAAGGGTGTTGCTTGGCTGGATCCAGCAGATCCAATAAGGCCCGAAGTGTCACTGGCAAAGAGAGGTGCTATTTGGAGGCTTTGGCAGGCTCCTCCAGGGAATCACATTACAGATTAAGTATTCTGAAGCAAAGCCCTACCATCTTCTGTGAATAACTGTCCTTCCTTTGACAAATATCTTTTGGCTTGTTATTAAGGCCTTACTTGAAACTTAATGCTTAACCATAGGCCATCAAGTTACCATGTGACCTGAACTGTCTATCATGAATTGAGTTTTATCTGTTCCCCTAAGCTATAAATCTAGGCAGGCACACCAGCAATTTCCAGAAGTTATATATATGAGAGTAGGCTTGGGTAGGTCCTGAAGTCCCAAATAAGTTACTTGGTGAAGTGTCCAAATATCTGTGGTCCCCACTCTTGCTATATTACCTTCTGTGTCACACAGCCTACACTTGGTCTCATGGGGAGTTCCCTATAATCAGTTGACAGAAGAAAAGAAAACTTGCTTCCTGATGGTTTTAGGTGTACAGGCATCACCTGGAAGTGAACAACTCCAGCACTACAATCCTTCTTTGGGACACCCCTGAAGAGCAGTGGTAAAGGAAAATCCTCTAGTAGGCAGAACCTTGTGCAGTGCACCTGGTTTTTCAATTAATCATTTTTACTGTTTAAGGGGCATTACAGAGAACCCTAAATCCATAAAAAATATATATATTTCTTAAAAGAAAAAGATTAATCATTCTTCAAAAAGTCCTTAAATTTTACATACTCAGTTATTAGATGTGAGAATATTTTGTACTACATTATTAGGTTGAGTTTGTAAAAGAAAAATCAAACTCAAAAGGTCAAAATGTAATTGTTTAAAAAAATGTTCAACCAGAGATTTGCCGTGAACATAGTCAAGGTAACACCAACGTAGAATGTATTTTTGTATCTTTTTTCCTAATAGCCAGTTACATAAACCTTAGGGGGCAAGTAATCTTTCCTAATGATAGTAATCACAATAGAACTTAAAGTGGCTGAAAGCCAAGACCATGTCAAAGAAATGGAAAGGTAAAGAAGGGAGGAAGCAGAGGAGGAGAAACACAATTAAAAAAGAGAAAGTATGCATCCATCCCAATGCTACAGGCATGGAATGAGAACAAGTATACCAAATTTAAGACTGTTACCATTAAATTTGCATTCTAGCTTTTAACTTTCTTTCTTTTTTTAAGAGTGAAGAGTGTTAGATGCCCTGGTGTGTTGTGAGAGAAAATAGAGATATTTCATTGCTAATTACCCCTTTTAACAGTCCAAGCACATTTGATAGCAGTATGATGAAGTAATTCAGTTGTCTATACCTATTTTTGCATTTTGCCAATGGTTGGCATAATGTTTTAATCAACTGTAAGGTAAACACTTGCACAGCCACAGGGAGAAAATCAATTGCATCCTTGCCATAGGCCTGAACAAAGTAACATCCTTTTCAGTATTGGAAAGTCAGCCTGGTGCAATGTAATAACAATATTATTCTATAGTTTTTGAAGATCTTCTACATAAATCATCTCATTTACTACTTATAGTAATTATTCAAAGAGAAATCATTAATATAGTAAATAATTTGCTCAATTCACAATTTGTATGAAATGGGGTCTTATCAGTATCCTGAAAGAAAATTCTCTTACTGTTGCGTCATCAAGAAATCCTAGAAGAAAAGCACACCTGAAAATTAGAGAGCCAATAGACCCTTCCTCCCCTTTTGTGTGACATAAAAGGTCATTGACTTAATCAGACTAGGAGTCTCCTAGGAAGAAGAGTGACTATTTTCCATATTTTCTGATGTTTATAAACCTCCTTCCTCATCAAGGCTAGATACATTTTTTAAAATATTACATTCTAACAAAGAAGAGGGATATCTTGAATATACCTGGGAGTATTTTTTTTTCTTTTCTTTGTTTTTAGAAAAAAAATACCTTGCTAAATTTCAGGATACCCAAATGCTGTTTTGATAAAATTATATTTATGTTGAGTCCTAGAAAGAAACAATACCCATATGAAAGACCACAAGATTTTTTTTTTGATGACTTGTAAAGTTTTGAGGGAGAGCAAATTAAAAACTCAAACTATATATAAGGATTACTATAAGATGCATAGAGATATGAATTCTGCTTCATTTATATAGGTAGCTGATGTATAGGAAATTAACTTGACTCTGTGGTAGCTTCCAAGTTTAAGTACCACATAATTCACTGTGGAACATTACTGTCATGGAACGGAAAGGCTCATGGAACAGAAAGACTGAATGAAAGCACTCAAAAAACAGACTATTAAATCAACTTAAGAAGTAAGAGTAAAGCTTGAGTAAGTTAACACACTTAGGATAAGGTATAGGTGGATGGAAAACCACACTGTCTGAATCCTGGGTACCCAATGTTCATTTATATCCCAGCTCTGG